>NC_056737.1:1430019667-1430032167 GCF_019279795.1 Protopterus annectens
GTTGACGGGGATGCGATGGATACAGTTGGCATCAATGGTGAGATGTAGTTCAAATGATTGGGATCAACATTTCAGGGGGTGAAGGTCAGTAGCACTAGGATAGAATATCTGTGTATGAATGAGAGGGAGGATAGCAGAATGCTGAGGATACAGTTGGCAAAGGTGGATATGTTCAAATGGATATGTTCAAATGATTGGGATCAGCATTTCGGAGTAATGAGGACTATGGAGGACAGGTGTAGAAGAGAGTACAGGCAGAATGAAGAGGGTGGAGAACAGTGTCAGGAGTGATATGTGACAGACGAGTACCAGTAAACGTGATATGTAAGGTCTACAAGAGGGTAGTGAGACCACCTATGTTGTAAGGGTGGAAACAGTGGCAGTGACAAAACAGCAATGGTCAGAGCTGCACATGGTAGAGTTACGATTTGCACTGGATGTGACACAGGTGCACAGGTTTAATAATGTTTAATAGTGTGTATATTTGACAGGCTCAGGCCATGTTGGATGGATATGAGACAGTGTTGGAGGGCAGCATTACATCAGTTTGGACATGTGTTGAGGAGGGGGTGCTGAGTATATTGTGAAAAAGATGGTAAGGATGTAGCTGCCAGGTAAGAGGAAGAGAGAAAGGTCTCAGATAAGGTTTCTAGATGTGGTGAGAGAGGACATGTAGGTGGTTGGTGTGTGACAGCAGGATTCAGAGGACAGGCAGAAATGGCAACAGATGATCCACTGTAGCAATCCTCAATGGGAAAAGCCAGTGGACAATGAAGGGGGGTGTTGTAATGTCAGTCTTCACAGATTTGGCAAGGATTTTGACTGACATAACACAACTCTATGGGTAAATGACTACATATATGAGGCACACATATGGTCAGAGTGTAGAACACTGGACAGTTGAATGGTATTAGCTCAGTATATAACATGCAGTTCAACACACACATCTGCAGCAATATTTTACTCTGCACATACTCTGTATAGTTGTCTTAAATTTACAAGACAAAATGTGTGTCATAGCTATATTCACAAGTAACATATGGATATGTACAACATCCCAGTAGCTGGCCTAGTCACTACAGACAGAGCCACATGTTATGGTCATCAGTGCTGTTCAGCAGTACATTAGTACAGCAAGTCTTGTTGATACATATGCTTTCAAACCCCTATTTTCCATTATTATAGACCACCTACTGCATTCAATTACATGCTTACTTGTTTCACATACATTTTTTCTGGATATTTCACAGATATATCCTTTCTTATTTTTCTTTCTCACACTACTTCAGCTTTGCACTGATGGACTGTCTGTGACAGAGGTGGTTTGAATAGATGGCAGCTTGTCTTTTATAGGTAATGCTCATGAACATGTGATTGCCTGAGCACCAATTGGTGTTCCCCAGTTGCTGATTGCATGCAGAACAGCTGTATAGTTATTTCAATACACAATGTCGTGGCAACACACTCCTATAATTGAGTACTCCATGTGGGCACTGGCCGTTTCCTTACCTGTGAGCAAGAGATCCAGGAAGTGTGTGAGCCAATACCTCTTAAAACAAGACTTATGGAGACAAGCCAACTAAATGGTGGAGAACATTCAAGTGTTAGGGGCAGAATGTGAGTACTGCTGTTAAATGTTTTGAATACTGCTTGTTTAACAGGGTTTGTCTGAACATGCTACTTCTGCATGGGTTCAGTCTGATAAAGTTCTGTGTCTGCATAGCTCTCAAATGTAGGGCTACACACATAAAGGCCAGAGGTTTGCCTGTTGTGTTTGGTCTATTCCCTAGACAGGTGTTGTCCTTGGCAAATCAATAGCATACTCTATTGATTGCAATCTGTACATGCCAACATCCATTTGTGTTTCAGACTTTATACATCTCAGAAAAGATATATTACAACAAACCTTGTAACACCAGCAATTTTCTCAGTAAATAACAGCAATATTTCAAGTATGGCCATATTTTTGGGCCTCAGTCCCAAATGATGTCAGGCTTAGTACAGATGCCATACAGTAGGAGGTTAAAAGGTAGGGTCTACCATTATTTTGTTCTGTCTTTCCTACTGAGGGGAAAGGGTGAACAACATGTGGGACCCTGTACATCCAAGAGGTATGGAAAATTCTCTTAGATGCCCTTGTAACATATTTTATGTGGGGGACAGTAACAAGTGTTTTAAAAATAGTCTGTTAGAACATGTGAGACATATTACTGATGAGGAAGAAGACAGTTCTATAGCTGTACATTTCAATAATTCTCACCGTGGGAGTAGTAGTCATTAAAGAAGATTTCTGAAAATGGCAACAAATGAAAAAACTGAATGCAAACATGAAACGCTGTGGACTGCAAACACCACACACCTAGACGAGCAGTAGGTTTACTATAAAATAAAACTGTTTATTCGGACTGGTACTTTTAAGCGCTTTTCATCCCACCAAATTGTGGGACTTCTTCAGACTACCAGAACAAGACAACAACTACAGTTAAATCAAGGCATTGGCACCAAAATACAAGCCCCATGGCTAATTGATTTAATCAGTGAAATTAAAATGGTTAAACAATGATTAATAAATGCTTGAAAAATGCATTAAATGACCATGTTAATGATCCAAAATCCTGGATCGCATAGAAACATGTAAATTAAGACATCAATGAATATATTGTACATAATACTATACATAAACATAATAAAAGTACATTTTATAAAATTTAAAACGCTGTGTTTGACAACTCCCGTATAGTCCCTGTGTAGAAAATATATACATGAATACTGTGAACACATGAATGGTTGACACACATTCTTGTGTGACTAAAACAGAAAGAATTATATAAGAATATATATGTAATGAAAACCATGTATTGTGTACAGACAAATACTGTGAAATGGAGCTGAGAATTAAAAAAGTATATGCAATATGTGTGTAAATAGAAGGAAGGGGGAAGGGGGGGAGAGAAGGGAATGGAAAACCAAGGAAAATAGGAGAAAAACAAGAAAAGCAAATGTGAAGAAAGAGAGCAGCATCCAATTATGTCAGTGAGTGATCCATAGTGCAGGATGTAATAGGCATTAATACCCTACAGTAATTAATACACAATATGTAAAACAAATATATTCTATACATGGAATATTAAAATTATTGTAGGACATAAATATAGGAATCTATTATTACATACATAGACTTGAAGGAATGACTATAACATCTGAAATATGAATTAATATATGACATTAAGAAGCATTCATATGCAAGACAATTATAATCTAACGACACAAACATTTTAACTTAAATATTGGGTAAAGGGAACATATCTCATTGAGTCCAGGCATAACACTGGCATTGCAACGAATCTGCCAGTATAATTCCAAAACCTCTAATTGTACTTGATGTGGTCCATCCCTACCATCTAGAAGAACAGTGTCTACTGCTCTGAACAAAAATATGTGGTTAGGGTTTTCTGCTATATGTTTTGCTAAAGCATTGTCTGGTCTATTTTTCTTAATGGCATACAGGTGTTCATAAACACGTTCACATAGTTTTCTGTCAGTTTTCCCAAAATAAAATGCCGTGCATTGTTTACTCTGAGCTAAATAAACTACACCTTTAGACTGATAATTGAATTTATGTCTCACTTCATAGGTGAGATTCCTAATGCAGAAAGTTTCACCCGTGTTCATGCATGGACAATAATTACACATATTGCATTGGAACATACCCTTCCTCCATGGTAATCCTTTTATCTTACTTTGCATTATTTGTTTGAGATTCTTTCCCCTTTTCCAAACAATTCTAGGTTTTTGAGGTAATTTATTCCCTACATCTTTATCGCTGTTAATTATATGCCAATTTTTATTTACGATTAAAGTGATAATGTCACTGTCAGTAGTAAATGGATTTATGAGTGCCAATTTTATTGATGTAGTGTCTACGTTGTGGACTTGTACTACTAGTTGTGTAGTACCACCAAGAATGGCTTAATATGTGCCTGCTTCTCTTTTTATTTTTACCTCATCAACTAGACTATCTATAAGTTGTTGTGGGTACCCTCGTCTCATGAATATTTCTTTGAGTAATTGGCATTCTTCAAAGAAATCCACATCTCTGGAAACCATGCGGGCTGCTCAGACTAATTCACCTTTGACAACTGATTTCTTCTGATACATAGGATGGTTGTTGTTGTAGTGAAGGAAAATGTTAGAATATGTTTCTTTCCTGTAGAGTTTAGCAGAAAAAGATTTATTCACAGGATCTTTCCATAAATCCACATCTAAATATGCTATTCTCTCATTATTGTATGTATGGGTGAAAGACAAAAAAAATCAGAGCTTGTATTAAAGAATGAAACCAATTCAAGTGCTATTTTTTCATCTCCTTCAATCAAGATGAAAATATCGTCAAGAAACCGTGTATAAAATTTGATTTTATTCATTATTTCAACATTCCTTCCTAACACTTCCTGTTCCCAGTATGCCATGACTAAACTCACAAAGCTCCCCCCACATGGAGAGCCCATGGCTACACCTATTTGCTGTAAATAAATTTTGTTGTCAAAAGTCAAGAAATTGTATGATAAGACTATATCCAACATTTCTTCTATCAGGTTGAGCTCTGCTTGTTCAGCACCGCTTTTCCTTAACATGAAACTCACCCATTCTATGCCATCTTGGTGGGGTATACATGTACACAGATCCTTCACATCGACAGTTAAAAAATTAAAACTGTCATTAAACTCAATGCTTTAGCAAAACATATAGCAGAAAACCCTAACCACACATTTTTGTTCAGAGCAGTAGACGCTGTTCTTCTAGATGGTAGGGATGGACCACATCAAGTACAATTAGAGGTTTTGGAATTATACTGGCAGATTCGTTGCAATGTCAGTGTTATGCCTGGACTCAATGAGATATGTTCCCTTTACCCAATATTTAAGTTAAAAAGTTTGTGTCGTTAGATTATAATTGTCTTGCATATGAATGTTTCTTAATGTCATATGTTAATTCATATTTCAGATGTTATAGTCATTCATGCAAGTCTATGTATGTAATAATAGATTCCTATATTTATGTCCTACAATAATTTTAATATTCCATGTATAGAATATATTTGTTTTACATATTGTGTATTAATTACTGTAGGGTATTAATGCCTATTACATCCTGCACTATGGATCACTCACTGACATAATTGGATGCTGCTCTCTTTCTTCACATTTGCTTTTCTTGTTTTTCTCCTATTTTCTTTGGTTTTCCATTCCCTTCTCCCCCCCTTCCTTCTATTCACACACACATATTGCATATACTTTTTTAATTCTCAGCTCCATTTCACAGTATTTGTCTGTACACAATATCGGGTTTTCATTACATATATATTCTTATATAATTCTTTTTGTTTTAGTCACACAAGAATGTGGTCAACCATTCGTGTGTTCACAGGATTCACGTATATATTTTCTACACAGGGACTATACGGGAGTTGTCAAACACAGCGTTTTAAATTTTGTAAAATGTACTTTTATTATGTTTATGTATAGTATTATGTACAATAGATTCATTGATGTCTTAATTTACATGTTTCTATGCGATCCAGGATTTTGGATCATTAACATGTTCTTTTAATGCATTTTTCAAGCATTTTTTAATCATTGTTTAACCATTTTAAGTTCACTGATTAAATCAATTAGCCGGGGGGCTTGTATTTTAGCGCCAACACATTGATTTAACTGTAGTTGTTGTCTTGTTCTGGTAGTCTGAAGAAGTCCCACAATTTGGTGGGACAAAAAGCGCTTAACAGTACCAGTCCGAATAAACAGTTTTATTTTATAGTAAACCTACTGCTCATCTAGGTGTGTGGTGTTTGCAGTCCACAGCATTTCGTGTTTGCATTCAGTTTTTTTCATTCATTGCCATTTTCAGTAGTTTGGTATGGCTGAGGAACTAGCACCTACCACAACCCTTTCCTCGCCTTCTGACAAGAATGAGAACATCAGGATATTTGCTCTAATAGATACATTAATGAAGCAAGTTGACACACTCAACAGGAAGTTCGGTGCACTTCCAACCAACCTTGCTACTAACAGTATACACCGGTTTTCAGGTGTTTCTAATGCCTTACCAGTTTCAGAGGCAACAGCTACAGATGAGAATACGAGACTGAATTTACCAGATTCTGTCAATACATCCCCTATCCAAGCACAGAGTGATGTTAGTCACATGCAGGGATGTAATGTATTACAACAGAATTCTATGGGTGGCAACAAAGCAAAGACCATCAATGATAGATCTATGAGGCTTATTGGGGCTCCAAAATTAACCGCATGGTTAACGGAACCACTTTCGCTACAGATTCCAAATAGTAGTGAAACAAGGGAGCAACCAGCCAGGGATTCTATGGACATTTCAGTTTTACTAAAACAACTTGACCAGAAATTGGTAAAGTACAAAAAAACACAATTAGAAATAGCTTATTTTCGTGAATGTTTAAGTGAGGGCATTGTGCCAAAAGGCTTAACATCTTGGCAGTATCCGACTGGGCTCATAGATGGGTTACGCTTTCACCAGGATTTACTCAAATTATTCAATAAACATGGGTTGGAATTATTTGAAGTAATGTGCAAACATTATCAACTGTTATCCATTTCACTTATGGAAGAAGCCACTATTCTGAATGACACAATACAACAGAACTTGAACTTTTCACAATATCAGCATGACTATGACAGAATCTTTGGTAGCATTGATCAACATATGGTAAAATTAAAGAAGGAAAACTTAAAAAACTTAATAGAGATAGACAAGCATATAGTAATGGAACAGCCTATCCAAAACCTCCCCCCTCCCAAGTTAAAATTTGGTCTGGCCCGAAACAATTTTACGAAAGGAATAATATAATACAAGGTGGCACTAGTGTACAAATTTCACAAGATAATGTCACATCCAATGATACCAACATCATTGAACATTATAACAATGGGAATATGGAGCCCATAGTTTACCCACCCCAGGATGAACCCACCCCCCAACAAGCAAATTTTCGGATGGGAGCCTCACACTACAATTTGAGGAGGAATACGAACTTCGGGAACAACTATACCAACAGGAACAACACCAATTTACGAGGGAAGAGGGGGAGGTAAATACTAACACTAATTGTAAACCTGTTATTTTGTTTAATTTAGACAATGATTTTAAAATTTTAAATTATACAAATGTTACAATTGAACCTGCTATCATTGAATTGTTGGGTAGAGGCAATACTTTTGTCCCTAGTAGTAGAGCAGATGTTGTCAAAACTATAGTAGATTTAAAATTATTTCTTAGGAAATTGAATTTGAGAGTGTTTTTTGGTGGTGATCATACAGAAAACAATAATCTTCACATTGCTAGTACATTTGTACCACCAATGCACCCTGTTTTGAACTTATTCGAAAAAATATGTGAAAATGATTTAAGAAACATGTTGCATTCTAATATGAGCAGGAATACTAAATTTTCTAATACCACTAATCAAGAAAAAAGAGCCTTGCAATCATTGAAAGAAACAGGAGTGAGATTTATGCAACAAGATAAGGGAGGGGGACTGGTGCTTATGACGCAGCAACAATACACTGACAAGATGTCAGGTATATTAAATAGTGATGCTTATAAAGAAACATCTAGAAATTAATTACACCAAGCATATACCAGAATCAGGTCATTATTCAATTACTTTTTCATAGAAGGAAAGATAGATCTGTCAACATTAAATTACTTGACTATGCTATCAACTAGAATACCTATTTTCTTTGGAATTCCTAAAATCCATAAATCATTGGTTGCCCCCCCCCCCCCATTATTTTATAGTAAACCTACTGCTCGTCTAGGTGTGTGGTATTTGCAGTCCACAGCGTTTCGTGTTTGCATGAAAGAAGATATGTCATGTACAGAATTGGTTTAAATTCTTAAATGTGATACTTTATCCCCTAGGGGGTTGAATGTGTAGTGTAATTGGAGGCTGTGTATATACATGTAATTAAGTGTAGTGGGTTACAAGGTACTGCTTTGGAAAAAGTTTGTTACTCAGTTTGGTCAAACAGTCATAAAAGAACAATTGTTACATTTTCTTAAATGTGATACTTTATCCCCTAAAGGGATGACAGAGGAGTGCAATTGGAGGCTGTGTATTTAAATATACTTAAGTCTTATTCATTTCTTTTAATTATGGCAAATATTTCTTGTAATGTGTTACTCCTTGAAGGCTTTGGCAAAAACATTAGAGTAAAATGAACTTGTGTGAATTACTGGCTGTTTGTATTTTTGTTTACTATCTTCACTCATTGTAGTTGTGTTGCTAACAGGTCACTGTATATGTCTGGCCATTTTGTATGGCCTATCATGGTTTTGTAGCAGCATACTGTTCACTTATTGTTTGGACTGGGGGGGGGCAGATGTGAGTGTCATGGGTCCTTTCATATCCAACTCTGCATGCTGCCCCAGTTATGGGTGGTCTATCAGCAGCATATGTTTGTATAGGCATTTAGAGACATGTATGCATATATATATATATATATATATATATATATATATATATATATATATATATATATGTATATATATATATATACACACATACACGTCAGTATTTCCTGGTAATATATCTGTATAGTGTTTTAAATATATATATATATATATATATATATATATATATATATATATATCCACACATATCTATCAATCTCTCTATATATGTAGAATATTTTTTTCATGTATATATTTGTAGATAATCATTCTTGATTGCACAGTGTGTCTTTCCTATTGTAAACTAACTGTACTGCATGATATGTTGTAAAACACATCCTAACATCTCACAGTTAAGATGACCTAGTGGTAAATTGCTGTGACTATGGTGTACAACATTCTGGGTTCAAAACTGAGCACAGCTGATTATTTTTTGCTGGCAAGAAGAAGGGTTGCTGGATGCAGAGTGTTTAAGGCACTTTTAAATAGCTGTAAGTGGGTTTGCATGGGTTTGCTTGATGCTAAGCGGCACTAAAACATGGCTAAACCGATAGGCGCTTAAACTATGTAGGCTTCACTTACCGACACTTACCAGTGCTCAGATATGTTTAGCAGAGCTAATTAGTGGTTATCGTTCACATTTAAGCAATGTGTAAGCTTGCTAAGTATAGCTCAGCCCTGGAAACCATTGGTCACATTCCAGTCTCATAAAAATTGCAGAGTAATGACATCATGTAAAAAGTTTATTTAATTTCCTTTTATGTGCTCTTATTACAATAGCTAGGGGTGTGACTATACTGTACAGGACACTTGGGTATACATGGGTAGTATCACTTTTTTATTTATTATTTTCTATACATGAGTAGTATCACTTTATATGCGCTCACACTTGAATGTTACACAGCTGCAGAACACTGGTTGACGAATATGATTCCACACATTGTATAATGAAATTAGTACTGTTGACACTGCTTTTCCATGTAAAATTAGATTGCCTATTGTAGTACTCCAACCATGCACCTCTGCATGCAGAGCTGGGACTCTGTGTACTACACTATCTTGTTCTTAGTGTTTCAGCTGTATGTTTTTATGTATCTTCTATTGGATATTTATATGAAAGTATTATATTAACTGTAGATGTCATTGAGGACTGCTGTCATGTAGTAATGACATACATTGCAGTTTCAGACTTCTATCCTTCAGGACATTCATTCTAATGCATAACATGTTTGCTGTCCAATTCCTGTCTGTCCTCTGTGTAGATGTGCAGATGTCAGGTATTGCTAAGGCCATACAACTATGTAGGTTCCCACATAGTTTTCTGATGTGGGCCTGGGCACTGCTGCTAGCTCCAACAGATAGGACATCCTTCATGTGGGCCTTGGCTCTATTACTTGCCTGCATGAGGGACATTACAGAGGTGGTGGGTTACAGATTCACAGACAGTAGGTGGGAATACTTTACAGGACAAGACATTTGGACATAGCACAACAACATGAGGGACATGTCTCCAGAATTGTAAACAGATTATATGTCATTATCAGTGCTTTTATACACATGGTGGGATATAGGTTGACAGGGTTTGTGTGGACCTGCATTTAGTGAGTGACTTCACATCTGACAGTGATATGTCTCTGACATACCTCTCAACTGGCATGCCATCCACTGACTGGCCACATGTTTGCATGTTATGTTTTGTCTGTTCCCCAGACAGTTATTGTCCTTGGAAAATCAGTCAGGGACTCTGGGGAATGCAGTCAATAAATACTAAACTCTATTGGTATTACTGCCTTCATATTTCTCATAAAGGATATGTTACAACAAACCCAGTAACATCAGCAACTGCTTAAATTTCTGACATCAATATGTCCAGTCTATGCCTGCGTTTGTGCCTCTGTCCCCAAATGATGTCAGGCTTTGTCCAGATGTCGTGCACTATGAGTCTCAGACGTATGTAATACCATTATTTCTTGCCTTTATTCCTCCTACCATCCCAGTGATATAGTAGACCCACAGACATGTTACAGGGAAGAGGCCATAGATATCAGTCCTGAGCCTGTATATTCTGAGGTGAACAGTACATTTGAGAGGTTTTGCATGTCTGGGCATTGTTGACAGACTGTTGGAATTGTGTACACATGTCATGTGTACATGTTGTTTGGTCTGTGTATGGAGGGGGTAGATGTAAGTGTTATGACTCCTTTCTGCTCCACTGTCTGCTGGTCTATTGACTGTATGCCTTTGTAGCGGCAGACTGAGACGTGTCCTGTACCATGGTCAGGATTCAGACTACACTGAGAAATGGACCACTATATGTAGGGTTAGCATGTGACTGGAAAACTATTATGTATTTCTTAACACAGTCCCTATACTCTACTGTTCATCTGACATCAGTATGTGACTGTGACTGTGGTGGAATTGGTTGTGGGTATGCACTTTCACACTGGTGCCTGGTTTTTGGTGCTGTAACATCCTTGTAGTGCCTGACATCCCAAAGGTGGATGACAACACATTCACTGACATTGAGCTTAAAGCCATGGCTTTGACACAAGTCATTGGTCTCAGTGAGGCCTTTCTGTAGGATGTCAACATCAATTGGGTAGTTAGTAGCTCCCAACTTGCAATCATCTGCAAGCTTTGTCAGCCAGAGTCCCTTCATGTTGGCATGGACTTCAGAGAAGGTGATACCAAACAAGAAATGACCCAGAACCACACCCTATGAAACTCCACATGTGACTGGTCAGCGGTCTGACTTGGGCTCAGCTACTTTCTTCTATCTGTGGCACAGTTTGCAACCCACCTACTGTTGTAGGGGTTGATGCGTAGCTTAATGAGTTTATCCATGAATCCTGAGTGGGGAATGTTATCAAAGGGCTTGGCCAGATTGAGGTAGGCTGTATGAACCACATTGCCTTCATCCACAGCTCTGGTGACTGACTCAAAGAAGTTGACCAGGTTGATTGAACAGGCATGATCTGCCCTTCACAAGAGCAAACTGTGTGGGATCCTGAGTCTGGAGTTTCCCATATCTCTGTTTCTTAGGTCCATGATGATGCATTCCATAGCTTTGCACGATAACCTTGTCAGGCTAATGGGGCAATACTTCCCAAGGTCTGCAGCCACTCCTCCTGTGTGGAGGGGGATAACTGTAGCAGTGCACCAGTCAGTAGGGACAAAGCCTGAGGTGAGGCTGTGATTGAACAGGGCACATAAGTGAAGTGCCAGTTTACTCTGTAGTCCATGAGTTAGACAGCCAGGGATATTGCCAGGTCCAATAGAAGCTGTATTATTGGCCTTGGACAGTAGTGTGTTAACCAAAGCAGCAGTAGTGCTGGGTGTCTGGCAGTGTACTGGTATTGTGATTGGTCCTTTGGGAGTGGGGAGAGGGATAAAGTTGCCACTGAATCTGTGTGCTAGTATATTGGCAATATCTGCTGCCTCCGTATAGGGGTTAACATTGTGCAATAGCTCAGAGCACATGTTGGTATTGGCATGGAGATTCTTTACATAACTATAGGAGGCCTTGTAAATGTCTTTACTGTGTGCTGCAATTCTGTTTTCACAACTAGCTTTCGAGTATTTGATGAGGAATCTAATCTTTTTGTTGAGGCTGATAAGGGTTTTTTTGCAGTCTTGGGACTTCACCTTATTCCATATCAGTTTTCTACTTCTGTTGGAGAGTTTTTTGGGCAGGGTACAACCACACTGGCTTCCCTTTTCTGGAGGGGAGCATCTTGTTTCTATTGGGTACGGCAGAATCCATGCATTTGTGTAAGTGTTCACACTGCATTGGTGTGTGTTTGGAAATCATGCAACTAGTCTCCATTTGCATGGGTGCCATGAAGTTAGCCACCTCTGATCTTTGGAGGCAAAAGTTAGTTTTGGAAACGTTTTTCATGGTGGTTACCTTTGCAGGGTGATGGGGGGAACGTGGATTTCGAAGGTGATGACATTGTGGTCAGATCTAACCTTGGCAGTGATTACTATTGGGGGACAGCAAACAGTCTCCCATG
>NC_056737.1:1430037167-1430094667 GCF_019279795.1 Protopterus annectens
GAGTCAATGAGGGACTCTGCCTAACCTGGACTGGGATTTTATTCCAGAGTGAAGGGAGCCTCTGGGTTATGAATCTGTCCCTCCAGCATGTCCTATTTATTTCAGTGCTGAGGTTCAAGTCTCTTGAGTGCGTAGCTCGATGGGATTTGGATTTTCTGAGGTGCAGCATGTCCATTAATTCCAGGTTGGACATGGCTTTATACGTCAGGCACAGATTGCCTCTGAGCAGGCGGTATGCCACTGAGTAGAGCTGGAATTTCTTTAACCGGGCAGCATATGGCATCTGTTTGAGCCCTTTGATCCTCTTGGTGAGGTACTTTTGGGGTCTTTCCAGTTGCTGCAGGTGTTTGGTAAGGTACATGCCAAAACGGGCATTGTACTCAATTATGTGATCAATTATCTCTCATTTGATCATCATATTTCCACCACAGTCAGGAAATATTCTGTCTTTCCCAGTTAATTTGCAACAGAATGTCTTCTAGATACAAAGAAATCATCCTGTCACTGTACTTGTCCCTCATCTAGTGTATTTTTGAATACAGTGCCCCCTTGGGTATGTATAATTTGAAGCATACCACTCACCTAGAAAGTCTCCTAAGATACATTACCAAGAAAATCAAATCCATTAAATATTTCAAATAGCTTGATAAGTTAACACATCTCTCATTACACTTGGTAGCCTACAGACTGCTTCAAGATGACCTGCATATCTCTTTTCAAGCCATTGTAGGCACAATCCTATTTGACCTCCTTATAGGTTCATAGGTAGGTACTAGGCTATCTGCCCTGGGGCCTATATAAGCCTAGCCAAAATGGTTCCCTGGCTTTCGCCACCCAAGAAAATTATTTTCCTGTGCCCCTGTCAAGCAGTGCCGCAGAAGTGATCTTCGGGGTGAATTTTCTATTTCCCATCCAGTCGTCCAAGATTTTTCTTAAAGAGGGCCAATGATGAGCTTTGCTTGACATGAATGGGTAGTTTGTTCCAGAGTATGAGAAGTCTGTGGGACAGGAATCGATCCTTTTATTTGCAAAACCAGTATCTCTTGAAACACTTAGTCTACAGACTTAAATATTACACCATTAAGCAATACTCATGGAGAAATAGGGTCCTTACTCCATGTATTTACATACTGTGGAATAGGTTACCAATACAGGTCAAAGTACTTCTTTGAATACTTTTAAGGCTAGTCTTGATGACTGGTTAGATGGGCAGACACAAATTTACATCAGGATTGTCATGTGCATTCATGATCCATAAGCAAAGTAAGCATTATTAAGTGCTTAAAAATTGGGGCACATTTTTTTAAGAGAGGCTACATAAAGCTGTATGTCCTTGTGGTAACTTACCTAGTGTTTTTCTTAGGTTCCTGTACTCCTAAAACACCATTCTTTTAGTGCAGCTTCAGTGTTGACACTTACTGGTAATGATCATGATCAAATTATATATAAGCACTTAATCTTGTTTTAACTTAAAATTTGAATATGCTTGCAAGTGTGGTTTAGCATTCTGCAGACCTTGGTTCCTCAAAATGAATTTGCCTAATAGTTATTTTCAGGCAATACAATTGCTGTGTACAGGCTGATGTTTGTATACAAAATGTTACTAACCTGCTACTCTTTTGATGCAAGTAAGCACTCACTGTTGTGGAATACAGACATAATATATTTACATGAAAGCAATACTTTACTGTGGCTGCTAATGTAAACAAAGTTGAAATACTTTACTGTGGTTATTATCTTTAAATCACAATCAGGCATCTGAAGTGAATTTGGGCAACCAATGAGCATGGAAGTTGTCTGTGAATCAAAAATTGCTGAGTCTGCTATATTTTTCTCCATGCAGTCATTAACTATTATAGCTTTGCATAACTAGAGTGCATTTGTATGAAACAAGTTGCAATACTTTACTGTGACTACAGTTTTCTGAGATAAAGAAATGCATTACTGTAGTCATGTTTATATGTATCACACTCAAGCATTTTAGGTACATGCTAGTCAACAAATTGGGTATAACTGCTAAACAGCGGCTGTCTGAAATAAAAAGTGACAGACCCTACTATCATTTGCTCAAAGTAAATAATCATTATTCCAGCTTTGTAGGACTAAAGTAACTACAGTATCTGAGTGAAGTAAGTAGGATTACTATATTGTGACTACTGTTTTAGTGAAATGATCTGACATGGCTTCGTGGTAAATCACTTTGGCTATGGTGTGCAGCATCCTGAGTTTGAGACTTGCAAAGGCTGTTTACACTCAGATGGCTTAGTGGTAAATTGCTGTGACTTTAGTGTGCAGGGTCCTGGGTTCCAGACCTACAAGGGCTGTTTATTTAAAACAAAGCTCCGCAACCTTCAGGAAAAATCTTTATGATTGGATGGGAGATAGGAAATTCACACCAGGATCACTTCTGTGGCTCTGCTCGACAGGGGCACAGGAACATTATTTTCTTGTGTGGTGAAAGCCAGGGTACCTTTTTGGCTAGACTTATATAGACCCTAGGGCCAATAGCCTAGTACCTACCTATGAACCTATATCAAATACATTATTGTGCCTGACATTTTTATGAAAATCAGACATCTGAGGTGCTCCCAGATAAAGTAAGGTATGAAAAAAAATGACTGGAGAACAGCAAACCAATCCACACTTTAATGGTAAAACAATGAAATACAAACGATTTGTTAACCTAGGTTTCATCCAGACCATCAGGACTTCATCATAACAATAAAACCTGCCCAAACTCACCTTTTAAATACCCACCCAATTAATTAATTAATTAATTAATTAATTAATTAATTAATTAATTAATTAATTAGTTACTTAACCAATACAGTACTTAAAGGAACACAACTAATTAAAACATGTATACATAAAACAACCCATTTAACATTGTTGTTCATTTAAAACACCCATATTTTAAATCATATTGATGAAATAGTGACTTATACTACTTCCTACCTAATATGTGCTTTAATTTTAATATAGGAGCGATGCTAATGCTATCATTTATGCCAGGAAAATTTTGGTCATCCAAACTTAATTGCCATTTCAACTCACATATGTCTAAGTGCACATCCAGCATCTTACCCTGAATGTCCTGCTTGATTTGCTGAATGACACAAATTTTAAAATTGTGCTCAGAAAATTCACCAATATGCCTGGCAAAGGCATTAGTCAGTCTAAGATGCCTAATGTCCAATATGTGCTCATTCACTTGTTCCCTAAAATGTCTGGAAGTTTTTCCTATGTAAAATGCAGGACAAGCTTCACATTTGGATAAATATACCACATTTTGAGTGTGGCAGTTGTAATGCCCCTGAATAGGAAGAAAATAATCATTAACCCTAATATGTTTCCCTGTTTTCATAATGTGCTTACATGTAATACATCCCACATTTAAAATTACCTAACACTCTAATAATACTTGGTGGCTTACCATGCAATCCCCTCTCAAGGATCTCCTTAAAAGATCTATCCTTCTGAAACACAAATCTAGGAGCATCACTCATCTTTACATCAACATTCTTATCTAACTTTAAGATACCCCAATTTTTCTGAATCATCTTTATAAACCATTCAGTATCTTCATTAAAGGTAATGACAAAAATAATCCTTCAGTTTTCTTTTTTGGACCAGTTTCATCAACATTGATTACTGATCTTCCCACAACACTCCCGGGGCCTCCCATCAAAATAGCCCTGTAAGTGCCATTACCCCTTTTATGAATAATTTTGTCTCTGGCATCTATGCACAAGGTCTCAGGGTACCCCCTTCTTTTAAACATCCTCATCATAACTTCCAACTCTCTAATGGATTCCTGGTCATTGTTAAGGGTCAAATGGTGAGGGCTGCCACAAACAATAACAACCATGTCCAGGTTGCCATGTATTTGGGATTAGGTATTTAGATATGACCTGACCTCATAATGTAATAATCAGAACTTTATTTAGCAACATAAACAGTCACTGGGGAATGTTCTTCTTCAGGATTTTCAGGGATACTTTCAGGAACAGGAACAGATGCTCAAATATACTCTGCAACAGGACCATTAGACAAATCACTATGAGAATTACAGGCTCTTTTAGAGGCAAGATACTATAATACTGGCTCAGACACCAGTAGTAAACATTTCCAATTCTGCCTAAATTCTATCCCTTGAGACTCAATGATGTACGATCGCGGTTCCTCACATAAATGCTTCACAAGTCCTATTTGGTCAAATCCTTTTGCTGTCTGCATCCTCACTATCTCTCCTTCTTTTAATAGATTCAGATGCTTGCTGGTTTTGTCATAGTAGGACTTTTGTCACAAACACATCTTTAGAAGTTGAGCTTTTACTGCTTTCATGTTTTTAACACCTGGAGTCAACACATTCTTACTGGTTGTTAGTGTGGTTCTGGTTTGTCTTGACATCAATCTCTGAGCAGGTGAACCAAGTAAAATGTCATGAGAAATGTTTCTGAGATTAAGCAGATTAAGAAAAACATCAGTATTGTCTTGTTTAGATTTCTCCAACAGCTGTTTTGCACTTTGAACTGCACATTCAGCCAGGCCATTCAATTGTGGGTATTCAGGACTACTAGCAACATAAACAAAGTCCCACTTTTCAGCAAATCTTTTGAACTGATGACTCATAAACTGTGCAATATTGTCAGAAATGCCTTAGTGCAGACTAAAATGGAGAGAAAAAAATGTCTCTTCAACTTTGTAACAACAGTGCTGGACATGAGATTAGGATGTAGGTCAATCTCTAACCAATTGAATAAGAGTCTACTAACACCAAGCAATGTTGACCATTCCATTTGAAAATATCTGTAGCTACTGTTGACCAAGGTAGTTCAGGAATCTGGCTAGGCTAAAGTGGTTCTTTTTGTTGATGTGGTTTAGTACTCTTATAAACAGAATAAGCTGGGAGTTCCTTCTCAATATATTTTGACATTGAAGACCAAAATACTAGTACTCTTCCCCTTCTTTTGGTAGAATCAGTTCCTGGGTGGCCACGATTCAAGATTTTAATATACTCTTGTTGCAAGGATTTTGTAACAATCACTTTTGGACCTTTCATCACAATGCCATCTTCCATCAAAATCTCGTCTCTGTAAGTAAAATACTGCTGTACATCTACTGGTAAACAAGACTGCTTTGACAAGCATCCTTGACTGATGAAGTGGTTGAGCTTCTGAAGAACTGGATCTGCAGCTGTGCAAGTTCTAAGCTCATCAAGACATGTGGAAGAAAAATTTCTCACTTCTATGACTTCAAAATTAGGTATTTCATTTTCATGTTGTTCAGTGTTTTTTTCTGGACGATCTGCATAAAGTATAAGCAAGAAACAGAAGATTGCCTTTTGTGTAAACCAAGTAGAAATTGTACTTTTGCAATTTTAATATCATGCATTGCAATCTTGCAGGAGCTGTATATATTGGCTTTTTCAAAATAGTAAACAAAGGCTAGTGGTCAGTCTTGATTTGAATAGATCAGCCTTAAATACAGTCATGGAACTCTGAACATGCAAACACAATTACCATGAGCTCTTTCTCTGTTTTTGCATACTGTATCTCAGTTTGAGTTAGAATTCTGGCTGCACAGGCTACTGGTCTGCCCTCTTGAAGAATGACTGCACCAAGACCAAATTCTGAAGCATCACAGGAAAGAGTTGCTGGTTTGTTGACATTATAATATCTTAAGGTGGGGGGACTGGCAATTTTCTGTTTCAAGACATTGAATGCTCATTTGTGTTGTTCCAACTAGGCTCAGGTTACATCTTTGCATCTCAAGTCTATTAGTGCTACTGAAAACTCACTCAAATCTGGAATGAACTCAAATAGTTGACCATGCAAAGAAAACATTATATGGATGTGACATTGCTTGAAGTGGGCATCTCAAGAATTGCAGTTTGCTTAGAAGGATTTGGTTGTACGCCTGAAATGGTAAACAAATGACCCACATAAGTAACTTCTTGCAGCCTGAATTTTAATTTCTGAGGATTCAGCTTAAGATTAACTTCATGAGCACATTGTAGAACTTTCCTGAGGTTTCTGCCATGTTCGACTTTACCATTGCCTTCTACAAGAATATCATCTACTATAACAGCACATGGATAGCCAGAAAAAAATTGTTCCAGTGCACATTGAAAGACTTCACTGGCAGAATTTACTCCAAATGGCATTCTCAAAAATTCTATACCTTCCAAATGGTGTACTGAAAGTAGTTAACAATGAAGATTTTTGGTCAAGTAAAATTTGCCAACATGAACATTTTGCATCTAAGGCAGAAAAAAACAGTGGCATTTGGCATAAGGGCAGCAACTTCTTCAACTGTACACATTGGATGATGAGTTTGTTTTACTGCTTTGTTCAAATCTCTTGGATCAATACATATTCTAATATCATCTGTGCTTTTCTTATGTGCAACCACCATGGAGGATACCCATTCATTTGGTTCTTCTACTGGATGAATTACTTTTAGATGCACCATTCTGTCTAGCTCAGCTTTCACTCTGCCTTGCAAGGCTACTGGAATTTTATGTGCTGGTCTAATAACTGGGCTTACTTTGTGGTTTAACTTCATGAAGTACACAACTGCGAGTTTGCCTAACTTGCCTTCAAAAATATCAGCATAGTCAGAAAAATAGTTTGTGTGAAATTGTCATTGTTACATGTGCTTACACGGTGGACTGCACCATTAAATGAAAGAAGTCCTATTTTCAAACTGTCTCTGAGGCCTAAGAATGACTGCACATGTCTCCTGACTATGTAAAATTGCAAGTCATAGCTGTTCCCAGCAGAATGACATGAAAGTACTACTGAGCCTTCAGTTTGAATTTCTTCATCACCATAAGCAACAAGTTTCACACACTTTGTCAGACCAAGTTTCTCACCAGCTTTTCATTGGCAAACATTTCTGCTGACATGACATTCCACTTTGAACCAGTATCAACCTTGAGCTCTGCAGGTCTCCCATTATCCAGAACAGTACAAAATATTTCATTTTTTGCCCACAAATGCACCGCATTGACTGTTTCACCAAGCACAGACAAACCATCAACATAAAAATGAGGGCTGCAGCTTTCTAGTTGATCAACTTACCTCTTTGAATGTGCCCCTTTTGATTTACAGAACCTTTTGAAATGATTCCACTTTGGATATGTGTGACACTGCTGACCAAAAGCTAAACAATTCTCTCACTTGGGCGTATGGCTACCTCCACAATTACGACCGTTTACTATGAGGCTTGTCACAGGTTTTGGTCAATTACCCCTCTGCTTTACTGAGCGTACCCTGAGTTTTACTGTAGCTGTTCTAAGTTTTGTTGAAGTGAACATGCTGTTAGGCCTGTGCTGCATACTATCAACATTAGCACTGAAAGGCACTGCAGGGATGCTTTTCTCATTTGGAAGCATATATGTGTGCTTTTCTGTGAGCCCATGTATCTGACAAATCTCTATGTTCTTGTTCAAAGTTAAATCACTGTCTCAAAGCAAAATCTTTCTCACTGCATAATTTTAATAACATACACAAACCTGTCTTTTATCAACTCATCTCTTAGATCACCAAATCTGCAAGTTTTTGCCTTGTTTCTCATGTCAGTTATATATACTGCAAACATTTCACCAGGCTTTTGATCTCTTGTGTAAAATATATGCCCTTTCTTTGTAATATTCATTTGGGGGTTACATATTTCTCTAAATTTACATTTTAAGCACTCAGGATCTTCCTGCGTTTCAACTAGCACCACAACATTGCGGTCATACACAAATGAATGCTTCCTTTCAATGACTTCTGAACCAGCTAGATTAAGCAGAATAAATGTCTTTGTACATGCATCTTTAATAGAAATAACAGTCTGTATGAAAATATTGTATTCTTGCTCAGACACACTCGAATTTTCAGCAATATTGTTATCAAATACAAGTGGACGAGGTCTGGAAAATCCTTCAACACTGCACACACTTGCCAACGCTTTGCACACTTATTTCAAATTGTTTTAGTTAATATGAAAAAGAAGCACATAGCAAAAAAATCTGGTTGTTTTTGCCTTTTTTATACATTTTATGCAATTTGGAAGTTATTTCAAGCATCTTTGTAAGCAATTTGAGTACCTTTTTATCAATATATTGTAGTTTCAAACATTTTGTGTAATAAGAAAGTCATTTTGAATGCTTCATTTTATATAAGTTGAGTAAGAATCATTTAAACAAGTTTTAGCACATGGAATTATCTCTCTGGCCTGTTTGTGAGTTGTTTGAGCAGTGGATGATTCACCCCTGCATATTCCTCCAATTGTAACTGTGTGCCTCATGGTCTTGAAGAAGTTTTATTTTGGATCCCATTCTGACACAATGTCACATGTCTTGTATATTCAACTAAGGCAATGAGGCTTGGGTGTTTGTTTAAGTAATTTATTACACACAAACACATCAGGAAGAATGAATGGAATATAAAACTTTAACTGACTGACTGCTACACACATACATGCTTTCACTTCAGCTGCTCACTCAAAATGGCACTCTTGCTTTCAAGTGCTCAGCACTTATATGTATGTGCCAGTGGACTGGAATGGCTCTTAAAGGTACACCACACACTCTGATCTTTAACTGGCATTTTGTATCACAGATATATGAAATGTAAACAGTAAATGGCTAGAACAATTGGGTGTGGGGGCTGTCTATGGATGAACAGTGACTTATCTTACTGTTATGTTCTCCAGGTAAACTGTTGTTATACTGACATTGTAGAACTTATGTATTTGTGTGAAGCAAGTTAAAATAGTTTACTGTGGCTGTTGTTTTTGTGAAGCATGGTTGATATGCATTACTGTGGCTTTTTTGTCATAGACATCTGAGGTGTACACAGTCAACAAATTGAATACAGCTGCTGGTTACAATGATAGTCTTTGATAAATGTGACTCACCCTTGCTGTTGTTGATCACAGTTAAACACAATTGTCAGAATCAGTTTCACACAGTGTATTGTATTTACTAAAATGAATGTAAAGTGATCATTGCTGTAAAATATGCATGTATAGGTATATGTGGGGGTTGCAGTCTCTCCAAGAGTGACAAGTTAACTATAACTTATTTTACTTTCTATCTCAGTCAGACATCAGCACTGTACTAAATAAGGGGATATTCTTGGCAATCTATGCATGGTATGAGTGGAAACAATTGATATTGCCACAGTGGCATAGTGAGTAATATTGGCATCTCACAGTTCTTCATTTAAATGGTTGATTTTCACTGTGTAAAGTTTGCATGCTGTCTCTGTGTCTGACTAACTCTGTTTTCCAGTTTGACTGGCTTCTTGTAATACTCAAAACTCCTGCAGTAGGTGAAGTACCATACCTTCAGTTTGCCCATAGTAACTGTATAGGGTGCCACAGTGGCTTTACAGGAAATGTCACCCAGGCTCTGCCACAACTTGCTGTGGGGGAAAGGTTAGGTTTTGCTTTCTTGTATTTTTTAGTACTTTACTGCATTTTCTATTTTGTACAATATGATTTGTTTTCTTTACGCTGTGTTTTGCTTATATGCAGCTTTTAATTGACTATTTAAACTAGAAAACTTCTATTTAAGGGGTAAAAATAAAACTTTTCAATGCTTTACTGAAAAGCTCAGCCAGATTCTGACACAACTTGCTTTGAGAGAAAGGTTAGTTTGTTTTTGCTTTCTTGCATTTTTATTACTTTACTGCATTCTTCTATTTTGTATATTTTGATTTGATTTCTTTAAACTGTGTTTTAAGTTTATTCTGGATTTTAATTGTATATTTAAACTAGGAAAGAGACCATAGCTTTGTCTCTTGTGAGTCACACATAAATTTATGTTTCCTCCCTTCCCACCCTGGCATTTTTATGTTATTAAACTAAACTGTCTTTCTAGTTGCCTGTCCCTTATGTTAATTTGGCAACATATCTCCTTCTCGCTTTCCTGTTTCTTTGGCTGATGTAAGCACAAGATTATCATTTTGTCAGATCACTTCCCTTCAACTGTTCAAATTTGTTGGCCATCCCACTGCATTCCATAAAACCAGAATACAAAGTGTCCATCTCTTTCCAATCTATCTTGTTCTTTTAAAATTAGTGGCTCTCCACTTAGATAGCTAAAGCTTAGTTGTCCCCATTCATATCTAACTGCTTAGTGAAAACTGCAGGTGTTAGAATATTAACCAAGTTTTCCATCTTACCATAAAAATCTGCAGCATCTATTTCAAGGCCAACAATTATTGGACAGCCCACAATTTGCCTCCTAGTGGTCATCTTAGGATTAGTGCTTCTATGTATCCTGGTGAGAGAAGGAGCACAGGGACATTATACCCTGGAGACTGCTGATCTCCAGAAAGCCTAATTAACTGCTTCATAGGTGCCAACTTGGAATTTGTGATTATGTTTGGTCCTGGTGAGAGATGGAACAGAGTGCATTGATTTTGGACTGTTTCTGATTGGTTGCTAGTCAAGGCATTTACCAAGAAAAGGCTACAACAAGCTTATAGGCCCATGCATCAACTGTGACAAGACTGTGGATCACCAAACAGGCTGTGGTCTACTTTTCATCTTGGGATTGATGCTAATGTTTTGCTTCTGGTGAGAGCAGAAGCAAAGGAGCATTATATCCCAACAGAGTGAAGTTATGGTGAGGCTAGCACTAGTAATAGCCAGACAGTAGCCATTCACATATCTTCCCTCATTTCATCATTCTTGACAAGCAAGTATTTTTTTCTTTTCAGTAAGTACTGCTTGATTTGTCCATAATTCTTCAGGGTCTACTTATTAGTTTCTCTTCAAGTGTTTGGCAGTGTCCTGTATAGACACAGACACCTTTAGTGATATTTTTACTGTAAAAGCACAATTGAAATTTCACCAATACATAGACTCACACAAGACAAATAGTTTGTAGTAACAAGATCTGCCACCAGAGTTGCAAACCAGATACTCCTGACACTGCTTTATATTCTCACTCCAACTGTGTAATCAATAAAAGGGGTATGTTGCCATGGGTATGAACTTTTCCACTATATCTGTTACCAGCATGGTGGATATGGGCATTCTGGGGCAATGAAGAAATTACCTTATGTTTACTGTCAACCAGTTATTTCTCAAACAAACTGATATGGTATGTGAGAGTTGCATTTACACAATGTCACTGGAGGTAAAGCTCTCAGATAAAAGCACATCTAATGTCAATAAGGTTGTCAGTAGTACACACAATGCAACCATCACACACAAATCAAAGTAGACATATAGATCCACATATGCTGAGGCACTTAAATGTAACCTTCCTAAACCTCAAAGGCCTCCTAGATGAACTACATGTAACAAATACCCTCAGCATCCCTGAATGTACTCTTTCAAAACAACACCCACATCAACACATACAACCACATCTCATGGAGTCTGCACATCTAAGCCCATAAGGCAAGCCACCACACAATCCTACATTTAGGTCATTGCAGACTCCATTGTGAGCTGCACTGGTGGCCCTCTCACCAGGCTGATTAAGTAGAAAGTCATGGTCACTTGCTTATCGGAGGCTAGGATCCATCACATTACATGTGTTGGACCACAAGTACCAGCATGACTCTGTCATAGTCCATGTGGGTGTAAATGACCAGAGACATACCTCCCTAGACTATATGAAGAGAGACATCATGGAGCTCTCAGAATATGTGTCTCAGGCTGGTATGAGCCTAGCACTGAGCAGCATTTTACCTTTTCCAAGGATGATGCCACAATACAAACAAAAGATGACTGACTAATAATTGGCTTAGTTATTGTTGACATTCTAAAGGGGTACAATATTTGTTAACAAAAAGGAGATGGTCAACAGACTACACTGCTTTTCCAGGGATGGTTTGCACCTCTCCCCTCTAGGCTTTCTAATATTAGCTAAAACATTGTCTTCCCCATAATGGCTTTTTCAGGCAATGCCAAACTGAAAGTACTTCCAAAATAGCAAATCAAAACCAAACAAAATTTAAAGGCATCATTGCTCAATACTAGGAGAGTAAACAAAACACTCCACTACCTTGAAGCTCTGCTCACCCTAGACAATGGTGATATCTGTGCTGTCACCATGACATGGTTTAAAGCTATGGAGACAGACAATGCAAAGTGATAATGCCTTTCACACATTTAGACCAGCTACTACACATGCAGGGACTAAATGTGGAGGTGTCTTGAATCAAAAATAAATATACCTCAAAGCTGGTCAACAGGGCAATGCACTTGAGCTTCCCCATGTTCAATTCACCATAGACAAAATCCAATAACACTTCCTTACAAACTATAGGGCCACCTCAATGACCCAGGAAACCCATATAATGTATCTAAACTTATTGGAAACACTCACCATCAAACCCAATACCATATTCATGTGTGACTTTAATTACCCCACAATTAACTGGGAATCCTATATGACACCAAACATAAAGGCACAGGTATTCTTGGATTTTGTAAACACAATCTTCCTGGACCAGATTCTCATTACACTAACCAGGGGTGCAACCATAATGGACCTGGTCCTCACAAATATGGGAGTGTTCTGCACACCCCCTAGTGTAATATCTTCTGTGGTAAGGTCAGGCCACAAAATGGTCCCTTTTGATGTAAAAATAAAACCTGGAACCCAACATAACCCTGGAATACTCAGGAACTACTCTATGGCTAACTTCCTACTATTAAGTGGTAACCTAGCATCATTTCATGCCCCCATAAACCATGGGAACACAGCTGCCTGTGCAGAACTGTTCACTGAAACCTATACATGCATGCATGTTAATAACTGCATAGAGGCAGCTGTACCGACCAGGAAGAAGTACACAACTAACTCAAAAAACAAGTCACCCTGGTGGAAACACAAAATTAATAGAGTGTATAGAAGAAGGAAGCAAATCATGGCAAATATTAGGAGGTGCAGCACTCGGCAGGATAAAAGCACTCTCATCAAACTAAACAACTCTGAGAAGAAATAAAGTCTACTAAAGCCAGATTTGAGGTAAATTTGGTCTTTCAGGCCAAGGGCAACCAAAAGGCATTTTTAGCATGTCCACAACCTCAAAGGCAGTACACAGTTGTGTGCAGAGCTCAGTATAAATGGATCCAGCTATACTGAGCCTGAAGATCTAGCAAATCTACTCGTCTACAAATTCAGCTCCAACTTTACCCTTCTGTTCCCTTAACCTTCAATCGGGAAATACCATCAAATATAACTCCCACTGCTATCACCAGGGAACAGGTCCTTAATTCACTCTCTAAGGCCAAGAACACTGCATCAGTGGGCCAAAACAATATCCCAGGATGCCTTCTAAATAGCATGAAATATGACCTATCTGGCCATCTGGTATCACTATTTAACTGCAACTTCCATACAGGCTTTGAGACTCTTGAATGGAGAACAGCAACAATCATCCCTTTGCCCAAAGGTGGGCCATCTATAGACTCTGGGAACTGCAGCCTCATAATTCTCACTAGTCTCATATCAAAGCCATGAAAATTTATGATGGCAATGATCAATACTGACATAGTAAACCTCCACACAATGAACCCATCCAAATGTGGTTTCGTCAAGGGCAGATCATGACTACTCAACTTGGTGGACTTCTTTGAGAAGGCCAGCAAAGCAATGGATGAGGGCAAAATAGCTCACACTGCCAACCTTGACCCGGTGAAGGCACTTTTCACAATACCCCACTCGGGCATTGTTGACAAACTCAAGATGTTTGGTACAAACCCTTATCTTACTCAGTGGATAGCCAGCTGGGTCACAGACAGGACCCAGGAAGTTAGACTTGAGGAGGCCAAGTCTGCAAAGAGGCCAGTCACAAGAGAAGTTTCTCAGGGATCATTCCTGGGACAGCTATTTTTGGGGATTTACTTCTCTGAAGTCAAGGCCAATATCAACGGCCTCTGGCTGATTAAATTTGATGATGATTGCAAATTAAGAGTTGTCACTGAATCCCACACTGACACAAATGTTCCTCAGGAAGGGCTGACACAGACAAACAACTAGTGTCAGAGACATGGACTAAAACAAAATGCTAAGAAATGCATAATAGTACCCTTTTGGAAGTCATCCACCCCTGGTAACTGCAATATTGACAACACACTCCTAAGAGTTGACCAAGTAGCCAGGCACTCAGAGATATGCACATAGACAGTAATCTAGCCTTTGACCATCACATGTCTACAGTAGTGAGGAAATTATTCTATGTTTTGCAACTTGTAAACAAAGATGTGGTTTCTATGTCAAAGGAAGTAATTGATCCACTATATTTGGCATTCATCAGACGTATCGAGTACAACAGCCCCTTTGCTAGGTACCTAAACAGGCATATCCAACAACTGGAATGTTCATAGAGGTTCCTGACTAAAAGAATGTATCCCAGAGACTACCCCATCTCTGGAACAGGCTTGTGAATGCCATGTGAAGCAGAGTTCCTCACTATCCTAATTCAATTGTAACTTGGACAATTGGACAAGGAACAGGAAGCTCATCCCTGGTTTGGCACCTATGTCTCTAATGGACAGAGGCAGCCTGTAAATGGTTCATCTCCCAGGCCTCTGCTTGTAAATGTTTCATCTCCCAAGACCCTGCTTACACTTATCAAGAATACCAGAACTTTTCAGAGATTCAGAGAGAGCCACACACTCCAGGGATCTAAACCTTGTCATCACAATAAAAAAACCATGCTGGAGGGATAGGTTCCTGACCCAGAGACTCCCCAGACGCTGGAATAGACTGCCCATACATGTCAAGTAGAGTGCCTCTTTGGCCCTCTTCAAAAGAAACCTTGCCAATTGTATGGGAGAAAGGAAATTCACCTCAGGGATCACGTCAGTCGCCCTGCTAGACAGGGGTCCTGGGAAGTAAATAGTGTGGGAAGAAATAGCCAGGGAATTGTTATAGCTAGGCTTGTATAGGCCCTAGGGCTGATAGCCTAGTACCAACCTATGAACCTATGAACATATTTGGGATGCATGGCTGGGTTCAAAATGGCCCTTGTGGTTGTTAGCCTAGTAAACACCTATGAACCTGCAAACCTGTGAGTAACACTGTTTTACCATAAGAGGTGCTCCAATTTTATTCTTCATGTTTACACTGTATTGTAGGTTCATAGATTAGTACTAGGCTAACTGCCCTTGTGGGCCATTTTAATCCCAGCCAAATAGAGAAAATCAAACCTTGTACCTTGTATCTATAAGGTAAATACCGTAACCATTATGCCAGCCTCCCACCTTTTTTCTTGGTTGTAGTGCCTTCTGTAAAGAGTCTACATATCCTTCCTTTGTGTACATGTGTTTCCTCTATTTACTCTGGTTTCTTCTCAAACCTCAAACACGTGGCAAATTAACACTTCTAATTTGTCTTTAGGAATTCATAATATGGAAACAATGTGAAAACCATTTGTATTCCCTACGTATCTAGTTAAATCTATGGATGTCATTTGCTTTAGTTGTGAGATGTAGCTTGAAAGCACTAGGTGGATTGATGGGCAAGAGTAGTATTAGTTGCTGCACAGAAAGTTACTTTATCTATTCTAGGGAAGTGCACTGTCTAGTAACAGTAAGTGTGATTACATAACTGGGATCAGTTCACTTTCTACAAGTAAAACATCAGATGTATATAGGTGATTACCTTTTAGATATGGGGTAAAGGGGGCATTATATGTATATCCTGCAACTGCATTCATTAGTAAATATTAAATTGGTATGATTTGGCACTCTTATGGTTTATTTATTCTGTTTTTGCATGATTGATAGGAGGAAGTTGAAAAGGGTTGCTGTGCAACTGGTGTTTTTTTTTTTCATCTCAGTCTTATATCAGAGAGGTACACAGGAGATGGTTTAGTTTAGTTGTGAGATGTAACTTGAAAGCACTAGGTGCAGCAACTAATACTTCTGGGGTATGGCAGAGGATTCCCCCTGTGCATATGTATGACAGCAACAGACTGTAATATATGACTTTATCAATTTATTCTTTAACCTTTTTTCCAATCTAACACCAGCGGGATGCACAGAAGATGATTACTGTTTTGGTGGTATTTTGGTAAGTGGTATTTGCAGACATGAATAATGTACCATCACAAGTATTATTTTTTCCATATTTATATTTATTTGTTTTCCAAAAGTATATTACAATAGCTAACAATGCAAACAATCATGAAAATTGTCAGATATAAAGTAATATTTGTTTCAACATGCAAGCAGGTCAAATTTCTACTAAGTCACATAGAATAAAACACATTTACTATTTATTTTCAAATTTTAACAGAAAAATGCATATAATTATCCTAACTGCATGAGGTAGTAAACTCCAACATACTATATACAATATTTACAGCAGGTGCAACAGCAGCTAAAGGGCAGAAGCATGACAGAGATTTATCTGTAATTGATTCATCCTTCTAAGCTTCTTTGATTTGTACTGTACTAAGTATAGGGGAATTTTGTATACAATGTGATGAAGTGATTCTTTCAATAATATTCTTTCTTTTAGAATGTGGTTCAGAAGGAGACTCAAGTATTTTTGAAAATACTTTCATTTATTACTGTCTCTTGTGATTAATGTATGTACTGTAACATATCTAGTAGCTTTGTTGTTGAATTCCTCCCATGATAGTTTGGTTCTATCTGTCCAATTCTGGGTGATATATAGTTTCATTACTGCAAATAATGTGACTAATATCCGTGTGTCCTGCTTAAGTCATTTTTGGGGGGTTATATGTAGGAAAGCAAATTCCCACGATAATGTTAGCTGCTCATAACCCATTTTTTGTAACTTCACCTTCAGAGAACACCATAACTTGTAGGATGTGAAAGAGATCAGCGTTCATTGTTCGATAATAGGGACAGTTTGGGGAGTAGATTAAATTACATTTATTTAAAATCACTGGTGTGTAGTAGGCATTATTGCTGATCATTAATTGTGTATAGATTAAACTCTTGAAAGGAGTAATTTTAGTGTAGTTTCTGTCACTTTGGATTTTTATTCATCCGTAATTTTTTCATTTTCTCATTCCAGTAGGCAGAGAACAGTAAAGGTGATTGATATGTGATGGATGTAATTAACTTGTATGTGTTAGAGAACAGTAAAGGTGATTGATATGTGATGGATGTAATTAACTTGTATGTGTTAGAGAGCATTTTCTATTTATAAGAAAGGCATTGTAGCAGTGATGTTGTAGTATCTATGTCTGCTTGTACTGAATTGTTAAAGTTACCCAACATGGCAGCCAGATATTTAAGTTGTCTTAGAATTATTATATGCTTTTTGCTGAGCTTCAGCTTTTCTCTGGTCTGTTCTATAGTATAATCTTTCATTTTGAGAATGTCCCATACGACATAGTTCTTAATTTGTGGATATTGATTGAGATTAATCATATTGTTATTTAATTTGAGATTAGGATTTAAATGTATAGGTTAAAGAAGAGTCAAAGTATGTACTAGGTTTAAGTAGCTTCCGGAATATTATGATATTATTTCTTAATGATTTATGTAATCCAATTGTCTTGAATTGTTCTTTCTGGATAAAGGTAGGGCTTTGGGATTAATATTTAATGATTTAACATGTTCAAACCATAGTTTAACCCATGCTGGTGACCATTCTTTACCATAGGAGAATTTACTGATATCCGTATTATTCTGTTAGAATAAATTATATCATAATATAGTTTGAAATCTGGGAGACCCAGCCCCCCTCTTTCTTTCGGCAGGATTAATTTAGAGTATTTGATCCTTGTTGATTTCAGGTACCAGATGAACTTAGCTATTTCTGTACAGATTTTCTGAAATAAGTTTTCTAGGATATTAGTGTTTGTTGTATTTAACTGATAAATCACTTTTAGAAGAACATTCATTTTAATGACTGCAACCTTAGCTAAGGTTGATAGATTCAAATTTTTCCATCTATAGAAGTCTTGGTTTACCTGTGTCCATAGCTTCCCTAAGTCATTTAGGATTATTGACTTCTGGTTATGATCGAAAAGTATTCCTAAGTATTTGAGGGAGTAGTCAATTTTAATTGGTGCGTCCAGGAAATAGTATTCTTTATGGCCTAGTGAATTAATTGGAAAGATTTTGGATTTGGATGTGTTAATTTCATAGTTTGATATTGCTATGAAATTTTTAATATATTTCATCATTTTACTGAGGTCTGTATTAGGGGGGTTTCAAAATATATATTGACATCATCTGTGAAAGCTGTTAGGACAATTTTATTATTTAGAAGCTTTGGTATGTGATGATATGTGCACTGGAATATGAGAAGGAATAGGGGTTCAATATATAAATTGAAGAGGTATGGAGAGAGGGGACAACCCTGCCTTGTACCATTTATGATTCTTATTGGTTTGGATTCCATTTTATTTATTTTTATTGACGTGTATGAGCTTTTATATATCTTTCTAATATTATAGAATGACAGTGTTTCAAATAGAAATTCCTGATTAACTTTATCAAATGCTTTGCTAGCGTCTAACACCAGGGCATACCATGTTTTTTTTTCTTTTCGCATAGTTTCATTATTGCATCTAGGGTAAGCATGTTATCCCAGGTTTGCCTAGAGTGGATAAACCCAGCTTGCTCTGGAGAGATGGTTACTGAGAATACACGTTTAAGTCTATTTGCTAGGATAGCAGCTAGGATTTTGATGTCAATATTTATTAGTGAGATTGGTCTGTAGTTAGGTTTATGAATAAAAATAGTTCTAGAGACATTTAGGTATTGATCTATAATGCCAAACTCCCTGATGCGGTTGTATAGTTTTAGTAAATTATTTGCTAAGTTTTGGGCAAAAGTTTTGTAAAATTCATTTGTGAAACCATCTGGTATTGATGCCTTACTTGATTTTAGTTTAGTCATCTCGGCTAGAATTTCTTATTTTGTGAATGTACCATCACAAGTAATTGTCTTTTCATTTTATTGGAAAATTCTGTTTTGTCAACTTTCAACATTAAGTCTTCAACACAACTTATTTCTTTCTTGCAAGAAAATAAGACTGAATTAGTTTCCTTAATTATAATTTTTATTCAGGACATTACTGGATGTAAAGGTGGGAAAACCTGTAAAATGCACTTCAGATCATCCTGCAGCTTGTAGGTGAATTTCAAAACCCAAGCTACCAACTTAAATTCATTGTTTCCTCTACCATTAAAGATTTGTCTTGCCCAGTTAGGGTGTGCTGAGAACATGGTAGAAAAACCTGTAGAGGAAGGCAATACATGAAAAAATCTAGAGATAATCTGAAAGGAATGGCAAAATCAGGATGGTGAAAGGGGGGAACAGAATGTCTCAGAGGGGAAGCAGTATGAATACAGGGAGAACTTGGAAAGAGCAAACAGAGAGGCAGTAGCATAACATTTGAAGAATCACAGAAGACTCTTAGTTGCCTTAAGGTCCTTTACGTAAGGTTACATTTTACCTAAAGCTGGCACTCATGAAAATTATGATATTTTTGATGTTTACGTTTCATGGTAATGACACACAGGAGCATGCTGTATGAGGTATCATTTTAAAGATAAGACTGGTCTTGACACATTGCATAGATGTTATGGTTTGTGTATGTTTCATCTCTAAATATTATGAACTTTTTCATATTTGTGTTACTATCTCTGAAAGGGAGCATGATAACATGTGATGTTTTATTCTAAAGCTGTCAGCATTCTGAACAAATTGGGCTAAATTCATGACTTCTATAGAGCCCACCTGCAGATATAATAGCTTGTTTATGTTTCAAGTATGACAATTATTAAATCTGCATTGAATGCATAGAGGGGTAAGGCCATGTCTCTGATGAAAGTGACCTGTGTTCAATCAATGGCTCAGTGTCCAAATGGCACAGGCAGGGAGGAAGTAGTTGTTCACAGAGTTGTTCATAGATTAGTACTAAGCTAACTGCCCTTACAGGCCATTTTAAGCCTAGCCAGTTATCCCTTGTGAGACTCAAACCCTGCACCTTGTGTTTGTAAGGCAAACACCTTAAGCATTAGGCCACCCTCCCAAGTACATGCTCTTTTTGGTGGGGTGGTTATCTATATATAGCTGCACCATCATCGTTATTGTATGGAGGCAGTACTCTGCTCAATCACACACACACACAGAGGCATGATGATAAACTACAAAACCCATTGCTCACCAACTCCTAGGATGGTATGACATGTGCAGGGGATAAGGATTTGGAGAAAACACTTCATAGCAGCAGTACAACATTACCCCAAGAAGTCTTGACCTCCTCAGTAGCTCTGAACATGGGGTTGCAGTTTGTCACTGTGAAACTAAGTCAGATTTAATATACCCAGTGGATGACAAAAAGCCCTGGGAGCAGTTGATGGCCTGTTGTAGTGAGGCAAAAAGTCTGAAAAAAAGAATATGAAAATGATGTGGTAAGATGGATAGCCAATTGACTGAAAGATAGGTTCATATAGGTTGGGTTGCAGTTCTCTTTGAAATGAACCCACTGGTGTAGCCAGACTATGAGACATAAGTTGAACAGGTCATGCATGTAGGGTTAACCAAGACAAGAAAAAGTGGCAAAGGTTGAATATAGTCATCTGCACAGATTTCTGCTCCAAACTGTATGCCCTGTTTTTTGACAGGATTTGCTAACCAATGCCACCTTAGAACTGTGTGATTTTTGCCATGAAGATGCATCACACAGTTCTTCACAGCCATCAGATATCGAAGGACTACCCTGACCCAAGGTGTCACTTCACAATATCTGCTGACATTGGGTGAGCTGAGGCAACCTTGCCAGCACAGACTGCTCTATATCTATTGTTATAGGGGTGCATCACTGCCACTGAAGAAGACAGCTTACACCATCTCCTTGATACAGCCATAACAGTCTATACTGTGACAGCATGAGGCATACTGATGCACATGCATGTCATGTCAACATACCGGTCTAAGTCATATGCACATGAATAAAGCTAATTAGAATTGCATAGATAAGGGCACAGTGAAGAGCTCCAACATGTACACATGACAGTGGTGAATGATTTATTATACGGCAATATATACAAAAATGCAACAAAACATGTGCAATGTTACAGCCACATAAAATGCAAACGCTGCACAATTATTAACATTGCAGACACAGGAATGTGTTGCAACATGTATGGAGGTAAAGAGCACAAAATGTGGCAGTTAAAACTATAGCATAAATATTGCCACTACCTGTTAAGAAAAAGAACACCAAGCTTTAAACACATTCCACAACACAGTAGGGCACATTAATGACATCTTAAGCATAAGGGTCAACATACTGACCATGAAAATACGACACCAAACTGTAACATAATGTGTGATGTATTGAAAAGACACACATATCATCAGTTCCTTGCTGTAGATTACAACACATGATAATATGCATGTTCCGTATCTCTCACCTGTCCAGATTTTTGCAGAATGCCCAGATTTTTTCCTGTAAAAGGAAAAACTCACAGACCAATGCACGTTAGGTTCAAGCAAGGTGTCCTTTATTACTTGCAGCAAGGAGACAAAGCATGTAGGTACAAGGTTTGTCTAATTTTCTGGAGATCAGTATGTTATTCTTATACGGTTCTTCTTCACGTCATACAGAAAATGTTACCAAGTCCACTGCTGATGCAGCCAGACACAGTTCTTTGTATGTTACACAGAAAATGTTACTAGATTTACTGCTGACATGGTCAGATTATTGCTGTCTTGCAAAAACATTTGAGAAAGACAACCTGTCCTTGGGCTTATTTTAGCCCCCCTTGGTGCTTCAATTCCTCAGTTGTACAGTTCCAATATATGTGTTACATTTTGTCTAGATTCAAGGTACATTTCTAGCTTTGGTACAAGTAATGCTGACTATGGTTAAGCCTTTCAAACATCTATTGTTCTTTTATCAATGCTTCTAGCAGCTGAGTATTTTCACATGGCATAAGCAGAATCAAATGTCTCTTATCAAGTTTCTAATAGCTGTACTCATTCTCATGGCATAAGCAGAATAAAAGTGTCTCCTAAGCAGTTTCTAATAGCTGCACATATTCAACAACATGAACAGAATAAATGTATTAACCCTTTTAAGCCTTTAATGCACTAAGCATACATATTGCAATTATGCATTTTTCCAACATTTCCCCCCCTTTTAATACTTTATTCCACTTTCAGAACAAGCATAAACAGTTTTTTCTTCCCTTAACCTCTTCCTTTTCAGGATTTGCAGTTAAAGAGTCATTAAGTTTAAGCTTGCAAAAGCATTTCAGTTTTTGAGTAATTCTTCGAGTTTAGCATCGTGGTACAAGGTTTCTGAAACTGAAGTGTCTACAATATTCTTAACTAGTCCTTTCACACAGGAGATGCAGCAGCACCCACATACCATCAGTAAGGCTATCCCTGCACAGATGGCAATCACAATGTTCATCAGGATGCTACCCCCACCCCCAAACCATTTCTGAAAAAAGTCCGTCAATGGATTTGGTCCTGGTTTGGTCATGGCTGACACCTGCTGAATTACTTCAAGATGGTTGTCTATCTCGTGCCTGTAGTCAGGAATATTCGAACAGCACTCCTACTGGATTAAAGCACACGTACCTCCTTTCACCGCTAGGGTGAAGTCAAGAGCCTTGCGATTTTGAAGTACCACTGTTCTCATGGCGGTCTGTTCATTGGTTACTAATTCTAGGGTGGAAAAGGTTGCATTACTCATTATTTCATGTAAACCAAAAATGAGCTTCAAGGAGCAGTTCACTCAAGAAGTTATTTGATAAAAGTGTTGTTATTTAATAATGTTGTTAGCACATGCTTTCGGAGGGCTCAATGTCCCTCCTTCATCAGACACAAGAATAAAAAATGTAATTATGTGAATTCAATTTATACACTCAAATTCAATTGATTAATTATACCAAATGAATTCAATTACAAATACAAAAACATGCACGCTAAACCAGAAGACTGCAAGAACACTAAATAACACTACTACTAATCAGTGCTAAATCTGTAATACCTTTTTAAACATTCAATAATTAATTTCAAAGCAAAATATTTAATTATATAAAAGTATATATTATTTCGAGAAGTTTAGACAATTTTCTCAGTTCCCAGATTGATTTTGTTGCTCCATATGCTGGTAGTATGCCTGCCCACGATATGACGGTATCACCCAGATCCATGTGCGACAGTCCATTGTTATTCCCAGGGCCTAAGTCATGATGGTATTTCCAGGGTGCATTGATTTGTCCTACTGGATTGACAGGCTTCTTGATTTCTCGGACATTCCGAATTTTCCCTTGAGGTAAAACTGCTGTGTGTCATATGGCTGGAACCAGGTACCCCAAAAAACAGCTACCAGACCAGTTTTCGGGTAGCCATTTATATGCTTTTCTTCTGTATGTAAAGTGACAATCTTCCACTTTAGTAGTAACTTTACTATATACATACCCTTGTCCTGCATGAAACATTTTTCTGTCGATTATAGACAGTTGTTTGTAGAGGACAGTATCATGTTTTACTTCTTCGATTGTCCTATGTATCAGTTCAACAAATGAATCATAGCTCGTGTTGCAATAGGATCCGATGTTATTAGATTTAGTGTAGCATCTATAGGGAACTGTTACATTACAATAGCTCCATCCTACCTTGACTGTGTCATTCTCATAAAAACACATGGTTCCCTTCTGACGAATAGACAAGTGCAATGCTACTTTATCTTTTGATGCAACATTTGATATGTCATGAATTAGATTTTCCCAGGTCTCATTGGCCCCTAGGGGAACTGAAGTTAACAGTAACCCCCCATATGCTGTTGGTAGAGCTGTACAGACCCAGCAATTCAAAACATTAAAGGTGTCAGCATACACATATTTGATTGCCTGATAGGTATTGAAGTTCGGGTGCCATTCTGCACATTTGCTTAATTCTACTTACGTGGCTGTGAAAAGAAATGGCCACAATAAAAAGAAGATTATTACCAGTACAGTTAACAGGATGGTCATGTAATACTTCTGTGGAAACGGTTGCTCTGCATTCCTGTTTTCTCCGGTCTTCCAAGTAGGTGTATTTGGATCTTACTTGATTCCGTCATCTCACTTTAGGACACGTGATCTTACTCTCTGCCCTATAGGACCTTTAGCACTGATGATTGCTTCACTGGGTTTGAGATGAATCAGTTCCTATTGATCTGACCCCCCTTTGTAGCCAAACGTTTGTGCTTAAGGTCCCGATGGACAGATAAGATCTTTGTCCAACTCGAAGTTTTTCACCAGCTTGCAGTGTGTCAGGTGTATCCACTAAGCTCGCTCTGCTATCTTGACTGCAGTGGGTGTCAAAAGACGCACCTGGTAGGGACCTTCCCACCTCGGTGATGCCCAGTTCTTTCGCTTTATAATTTGAATCCATACCCAGTCTCCTGGTGTCACTGTCACTTCCAATGTTTTGGTTTGTCTTTGACCTGAAACAGAATTAGACTGCAACAGATGATTAGAATTCAACAACTTTTTCATATATATTCAGCTAATGTAAAATCAGCTTCCTGGTCTGATGACATGATTAGTTTCCACTGGGGTGTATAATAACCCCTTCCAAACAGCTTTTCAAAAGGAGTTAGTCCTTTTGCTGTAGGGACAGTTCTCATGTTCAACAGTGCCAGGCGTAATCAGTATAACCAAGTTTTTCCTGTCTCAGCTATTAATTTTCTCAATTTGCTTTTCAGTATACCATTTTGCCTTTCAACCAGCCCTGCAGACTGCGGATGATATGCACAATGATTTTTTTAAAGAAATTCCAACATACTTACCCAACTGCTGTATGGTTTGATTTACAAAATGTGTACCATTGTCACTGTAGATTCTTTCTGGAATGCCAAACCTAGGTATAATTTCCTTGACAAGTACTTTATCTATTGTAGCTGCATCTGGATTCTTGGTTGGAAAAGCTTCCACCCACCTGGAAAACATATCTATAATGACAAGGCAATACTTTTTGTTTTCACATTTGTTCAATTCTATGAAATCCATACAGATAGTGTGAAACGGATATGGTGGTATGGGAAAACTCCCTTGCTTGGGCTTTATTGCCCCTTGTGCATGATGTTTGTTACAAATCTGACACATTAAACAAAATTTTTAGAATACTTTGTGAATCCGTATGTTGTGAATACTTGGTTTACTAGCTGTACCATCCCCCCTGTTGAGACATGGCACTGCCCATGGCTCAACAATGCTGCATAGCGAAACAAATTAGAGGGTAGTATCAGTTTTCCCTCTCTAGAGATGTACAGCCCCTTTTCAAGGATTGCTCCTCGCTTCATCCATCGCTGTTTCTCAGCTTGCGTAGTAAGTGTCTGCATTGTTTTTAACATATCTAAACTCAAAGTTTCAGAGGGTTGTAATTCCTCGTTTAAAAGAAATACCTTTGTAGCTGCTTGTTTTGCAGCTGTATCAGCTCTCGCATTACCTTTTGAAATCCTATCTTGTTGCTTGGTGTGAGCTGCGCATTTACAAATGGCCACTTTCTGAGGCAACTGAATAGATTCTAAAAGATCTAAAATAAACTGTGCATAATTTATAGGTTTGCCAGTAGACGTTATCATTCCTTGGTTTTTCCTCTGTTGTGCAAACACATGCACAGTGGAGAAAGTGTACTGGCTATCAGTAAAAATGTTTACACATTTACCCTTTGCTAAAGTACATGCCTGCATCAAGGCAATCAATTCTGCTGCTTGTGCAGATAAATTGTGCGGTAAGGATTTTGCTTCTAAAACCTCAGTATCAGAAACTACTGCATATCCTACTAGGTTCTGTCCTGCAGGGCCCCTTTTGCACGAGCCATCCACATAGTATGTCACCTCGGCATCGTCTAAGGGGACATGCGTAAGATCTTTTCTGGGTAATGTCTTTTGCTCGATCACCTGCAGGCAGCGGTGCGGTATGCCATCTGCAGGAGTTGGGAGCAGAGTAGAAGGGTTCAAAGTTGTACATCATTCAATTGTCATATGAGGTTGGCTTAACAATATAGTCATGCAGGAGAGATACCTAACAGGGGATAGATATGCCACCTTTTCTTGTAATAAAATAATTGCGACTGCATGGGGTACCCTCAAAGTGAGAGGGTGTAATAAAACTACTGAGGCTGAAGTCTGTACTGCCATTGCTGCTGCAACTACTGCCTGTACACAGTGGGGTAAGGGCTATGCCACTGGGTCCAGTTGTGATGAATAGTAAGCAATGGGGCATTGTTTATCCCCATGCTGTTGTGTTAGTACCGATGTCATATAACCCTGCTTGCAATCTACAGTCTGGAAAAAACGTTTATGGTAGTCTGGCAATACCAGAACTAGTGAGGATGCTATTAATTGCTTTAGTTTACAAAAGACAGATTCTGCCTCTGGTGTCCATTGCAACAAATCCTGTGCTGCCATAGGCGTCTTATATATAAGGTCAGTTAAGGGTGCAGATTCCAGGGCATAGTTTGGAATCCAGCTTTGACAAAAGTTAGTTGTTCCCAGGAAGGACATCATTTCCTTTTTGATAGTGGGTTTTGGTGCCTGCAAAATTGCTACTTTTCTGTCCTCATCTAATATTCTACCTTCTTTGGATATTACATATCCTAGGTACTTAACCTGTTTTTTCCAGAGCTGCAGTTTGCCTTTGTTTACTTTATGTCCTTCAGCGGCTAAAAATTGTAGAAGCGCTATTGTATCTTCCCTGCAGTCCTGCAGGGTGGGGGCCGCTAACAAAATGTCATCAACATAAAGTAAAATCTGACTACCTTTCAGTGGGTTGAATTTCGCTAAGTTACTTGCTATTTCCTATGAGAATATCATTGGGCTCTCACAATATCCCTGTGGTAATCGCGTATATGTATATCTTTTTCCCTGAAATATAAAAGCAAACCAATACTGGTTATCAGGGTGTATCGCTATTGAGAAGAATGCATTGCTAATATCTGCCACAGAGAAATACTTTTGTTGAGGTTTTAAATCATTTAACAGGGTGTGTGGATCCGGCACTATGGGTGCCCTTGGTATTACTGCGTCATTTACGGCTTGCAAATCCTGGACCATACGCCATTTCCCAATGGCTTTTTTACTGGAAATAAAGGTGTATTACACGGAGAATCAGGAGATTCCACTAGTACCCCTCCCTTAAGTAAAGCTGCTATGATAGGTTCAATTCCTGCCTCTGCATCTTTCCTTAAGGGATACTGTCTCTTTTGTGGTCTAAATGCTGACGTTGGTGTGATATTAACTGGCCCTGCTGTACGGATAAGTCCTACATCTGATTTTCCTATTGACCAGAGAGTCTCTGGTATAACTCGCAAGGCATTTTCTTCCTCCTTTAGTAGGAGTGTCTATCAGCTGTCTTTGTAAGAATATAAGTGCACTGCTGGGTTGGTCTGAGTTACCCAGTTCAATTTCTGCACTTGTATCCCCTGTCCTGACAGCTCCAATTCTGTTTGTTTTTCCCATCTTGTGACTTTCTCTCCTAGGCCTGCCCATTTTATAATTTTAGTTTTGGTCAAGCTAACATGTGGTAATCAATTAGATTTATAAAGTGTAAAAAACTCCTGAGGCAGCGAACAGCTGGCTACACTGTTCCCATCTGCATCCCAGTACAAATTACGCAGTACTAATTTATTTGTATGATTCTTAAACAATTCTTTCTCATACTTTTTATCAGGTCCTGGTGTGTTACAAAAATACAGGGTACAATGCTGCAGGTGTTGCTGATCAATGTCAAGGGATGGGAACTTGCTGATGGCTACATTAATCAGTTCCTTGGTCACAGTCCCTGGACCAGTCATAACTAAGTCCTGGCTGTACCAATAAAAGATTTCACCCCCCCCAATTGCACCAAAAAGGTGTCATTTTGTCACTGTGCTTCCATACCTTGCATAGCTGGAACTACCGCTATACCAAATAACTACATAAGGTCCCTGCCCAAGAGATTTACTGGGCACTTTGCAGAAACTACAATTTTACTTCTTTGTGTCAGTCCTGAAATTGGATCAGTTATTGTGATACTACGGGAGAGGGGCTCCCGATACAGCTGTCCATTAGCTGCTTTAACTAGTATATAGTCAAGTGATTCTGAGTTTTCTGGTAATTTGGAGGGGTGTATCAGGATCCGTGATGCCCCTGAATCACACAAAAATTTAACCTCCCTCCCTTCTACCAAGAGTGTAACTTCTAGTTTTGTGTCCGCTAAATAAAGCTCCAAGCTCAATAAAGCTAAGTCTAAAATTTCGTCTTCTTCATCGTCATCAACTCTCTGCACTTCCTCTATTTCCCTTTACACATTCTCCTTTGTCCTTTCTTTGCTAGTCCCTTCTAATGATTCCTGACTATCATATAGTCAGTCCTCACCTTCCTTATCTTCCGTTGTTACCTACTTATTTTTCCTGCAATCCTTTGCTAAATGTCCCTTTTTACTGCATTTAAAACATTCCCCCCTTTTCTTACACTCTTCAAAGTCCTCTGATCATTGATCAGATTGTTTGTTTCCCTGTGCATTTTTCTTGCCCTTTTTCCCGGACTGTACTACATAAACCTCTGCTCCTTCTTCTACAGAAAATACTTGAGCTTTATTTTTCTTTTTGCTATTAAAATGCCTTTTGGCATGCCTAGCATATTCAAGTAATGATTGTAACCTGCTCGTACGATGGTCTACCATGTGTTTTGTAATAAAACTGCTTATAGGCATGCTACTGCCTTTTAAAAATGCATTCTTTAACTGCTGTTCATATGGGGAATCTTGTGTTTGATCTTCAGGAACCTGCATTCCACAGTGGTTATTAAAACATTCTAGTAATCTAGCATAGTATCGGTCAACTGTTTCACCTTCTTGTTGTATGCACTGATTAATGCATGTCCAGTCTGCCCTAGGCTTCCATTTCTCAGAGATGCGGTCTGTAAGACCTTTTACTCTAGTGTCTAATTCTGCGCTGCTATGTAGGAGGGGTTTTTGTGCAGCGTAATGAGGATTCCAGTTGCCACAAATCATGTACCAGTCTGGCCCTACAATCTGTCAAACTACTTTTTCTATTTCTTCCCTGTTTAAGTTATAACTTAACCTCATTCCTTGTAAATCTTCTGAGCATTTTTTAAAATTAATCTTTGGATGGGGAATTCCCTCAGTGGCTTTCCGGATATCTTCTGGAGTCCAAGGTCTATATACTAAGATGGTCGGGTCCTGATTATCCTGACCTGCCTGAGGATTGGGCACTTCTATAAGTGGACATATCTCCTCTTCTTCTCCTGTAGGTTGTGTATTCTTAACTATTTGCCATAACTCAATACCTTCCTCCGGATTGTTTGTTCTCATTCGAGACCTGGTCTCAATGGGATCTCTGATTTTATTTAGCTTCAGTTTTACAATGTACCTGTCTCCAGTGACCACAGGATATAGTGAGGGTGGATTAACCTGTCCACTTGCTTCATATTCTGGTAAGGGAGGAGGAGGTGCTGATGCTATTACTAGATTATTATCCTCCCTGTCTAAAAGCATTGCTTTTGAGTCTTTATTCTTTTGGTCCCTACGGTTTACTTCCTCCAGCCACCTGTGTGCCTGAGGAATTCCTAACCGTTGTTGTTTTTTAACCTGACCCTTAGAATCATTTTTAAGTTGTTTGGTAAGTTTGATAAGTGAGGATTTTTCTAATTTTCCGTCAAACTCATACTTGATAATCCATTTTGAAAAATATCTAATATTATCGGCGTGCTGCGACTGCATATATTTCGCGTCTTCCATTAATGGCAGATTTTGGGGTGTTTTTGTGCAATTATTACCCATTTTGGTTGTTACGTAACTTCACCTTAAGTTTCTTATTTTTAACGTGTACCACGGATTTTGTTAAAGTCTATTCAGAATGACTACCTAAAGTCTACTATTCTGTTTCACCTGATCTATGACAAGACAGTACTTTTTCTATCCCTGACTGTAAGAAAAATACATTCTGACAAAAAACAGTACACATCTAGTCCCTGATCTTGAAACAGAAAAAAGTAGATTCACCTTACCGGAGCCCACATGATTGATCTCTGATTCGCGGGAAACCCGTCCTTCAGTCACAGATCAGAAAGTGGCTGGCCTCTTTTGATGACAATTCAGTCGGAGGACTTTACATATAAGAAGAACCGATTTGGTTTCTTCCCTGTATGGTTTCAGCCACCTGGCCTGTCTGATCCAAGGTGAAGAGAGGGCTCCGGCTCGGAGGACAAATCTGGAAAAGGAAAAACTCACAGACCAATGCACGTTAGGTTCAAGCAAGGCATCCTTTATTACTTGCAGCAAGGAGACAAAGCATGTAGGTACAAGGTTTGTCTAATTTTCTGGAGATCAGTATGTTATTCTTATACAGTTCTTCTTCACGTCATACAGAAAATGTTACCAAGTCCACTTCTGATGCAGCCGGACACAGTTCTTCGTATGTTACACAGAAAATGTTACTAGATTTACTGCTGACACGGTCAGATTATTGCTGTCTTGCAAAAACATTTGAGAAAAACAACCTGTCCTTGGGCTTATTTTAGCCCCCCTTGGTGCTTCAATTCTTCAGTTGTACAGTTCCAATATATGTGTTACATTTTGTCTAGATTCAAGGTACATTTCTAGCTTTGGTACAAGTAATGCTGACTATGGTTAAGCCTTTCAAACATCTATTGTTCTTTTATCAATGCTTCTAGCAGCTGAGTATTTTCACATGGCATAAGCAGAATCAAATGTCTCTTATCAAGTTTCTAATAGCTGTACTCATTCTCATGGCATAAGCAGACTAAAAGTGTCTCCTAAGCAGTTTCTAATAGCTGCACATATTCAACAACATGAGCAGAATAAATGTATTAACCCTTTTAAGCCTTTAATGCACTAAGTATACATACTGGCCCTTGTTTTCAATTATTAAGGAATTCCCAATATTATTCTAGCATGTCCAAAGGTCAGTTGTCAATCTCCTCTCCAGTCCAGCTGGTGAATCTGGGAATCTTGAGGCAATGTTACAACTGCCTCATGTACACAGACAACCCTCTCCTCCTCCCAACAAATTCCAACACATGTGAGAGATGCAACCATATAGCCAAACTGGAGGCTAAGCTCTCTCAACTCAGTACTGGCATAACCAGTCAGGAGGAGAAGGAAACCACACTCACTACAATTCCAGTCTCACATAGACCTACCACGACAGCAAACCAAACACATAATCACACAAAAACATACTTGGAGGCTCTAAATAAAGATCTGCCTAAGCAGCAGAGACCTCCAAAGCAGACATCCAAGCAACCGCTACCCCAAAACAAAACACGTGCAACACATATCTCACAAAGCCAGTGTGCCGAACAGTCACAGCCCTTAAGACTAAACAACACACCTGATACACTTGTAATAGGTGACTCTATTGTCAGGCACACGGACGTCCCGCTCACCATGCTGAACAAGGAGAGGGTCACGGTGAGCAGCCTGTCAGGCGCTAGGATCCGCCACATAACACAAGCACTCAGGTCACTCCAAGGCAAGTACAAATATGACTCAGTCATTGTCCATGCTGGTGTGAATGACCTGAGACGTACCTCCCTGGACTACATGAAAAGAGACATAAAGGAGCTCTCTGAGCATGTAGCCCAGGCCGGTATGACCCTGACCTTGAGTAGCATCTTACCCTCACCAAGAATGATGCCACAATATGAAGACAAGATGATCAATTTCAACAATTGGCTTAAGTACTGGTGTCATTCAAAGGGGATCCAATGCCTGTCAGCTTGGGATGATATGCTCGACAAGCCACGATGCTTCGCTAGGGACGGCTTGCACCTGTCACCCCTGGGCTTTCGGATATTGGCAAAGGCTCTTGCTACCCCTATAGTGCCTTTTTTAGGCAAGGCGCAAAAGACAAACCCACCTCCATAGGTATCACAAGGGATAAGAAACTAAGAGTAATGCAGCTCAACGCCAGAAGTCTAAACCTCAAGATGCACGCACTCAAACTCTCCTTAGCATGGAGAACATCGATATCTGTGCAGTAACAGAAACCTGGTTCAGGGCTCCAGAGAGCACCCCAGCACTACCAGGTTATACCTCATACCATGCTTTTCGGCCCCAAAACTTGGACCGAACCACAAAAGGAGGGGGAGTATCGATATTCATCAAAGATACCCACACCTCCAGGTTGGTGGCAAAGCACGAAGCATCAGAGACTATCCATGTGCAACTAACAGTGGGTAAAACTGCCTTCCAGTTTATAGCCTGCTACAGACCACCCTCCCAAACCCAGGAACCCCACTTGGCCTTCCTGAGAACACTGGAAAATATGAAGGTCTCTCCTAACACCACTATATTAGGCGACTTCAACTACCCAAACATAGACTGGGAGCATTACTCTAGCTCCAACACCCTAGCCCAAAGGTTCCTAGAATTTATAAACTCAAATGCTATGGAACAACTTGTTACCACTCCCACAAGAGGGGAAAACATACTGGACCTGATCATCACCAACATGGGGACTCTATGCTCCAAACCAGAAGTGTATCCCTCACTGGTAAGATCAGACCATAAACTAATCTTACTGGATATTCACATCCCGACCCCACCCCATGCCCAGAAAACCACAGTGAAAAACTACTCTAAAGCAAATTTCACACTCCTCAAAATCGAGGTGGAATCCTTCAAAGCCCCCGGGCCTGTGGAAAATATGGCCCAGACCGCAGAATCCTTTATAAACGCATTCTATGAACACCATCAGGAATGCATGGATCATGCGATCCCAAATAAAACCAAGACCCAATCCTCCAAAGGCAGACGTCCTGTCTGGTGGACCCCAGCCATAAACAAACTATACAATAGAAGGAGGAAGCTACTAAATGATAGAGCAAAATCCCAAAAAGGGAAGGCATCACTGATCAGTATTAGCAAAAAACTACGGTCACTCATAAAATTGTCTAAGGCCAGCTTCGAGAGAAAAATTGCACAGGACACTAAGGATAATCACAAGGCTTTCTTTAGTTATGTTAGGAACCTGGGTGGTAATTCCCAGATATGCTCACAATTAGTCCAAATGACAAAAATACACAGTACCCACAGACATTGCCAACATCCTAGCTAACAGGTTCAGCGCAAACTTCTCCCCCCCTCCCCACCAAAAGGGCAAATATCTATCCCAGCAGAGTGCTGCCCCCCTGTCATCTTTGATGCTCAGGTAAGAGCCGCCTCTCCAAAGCAAAAAACACAGCATCAATGGGACCAGACGGTGTCCCGGGCTGCGTCCTACATGAACTCAGAGAAGAGCTAAACCCAAAAATAAAACTACTGTTCAATCTCAGCCTTACTACAGGATATGTGCCCAAAGAGTGGCGTAGAGCAACAGTGGTCCCTCTCCATAAAGGTGGTGCCTCAACGGATCCTGGAAACTATCGCCCCATAAGCCTGACTAGCTTAGTCTGCAAAGCTATGGAAAGGATCATCATGGACCTCATAAATAAAGATATTGGGGACCTACAGTCACTGGATCCTACCCAGTTCAGCTTTGTTAAGGGCAGATCCTGCCTTTTAAACCTGGTTGATTTCTTTGAAATAGTCACCAAGGCGATTGACGAGGGGAAGGTGGTCCACACAGCCTACCTGGACCTCGCAAATGCCTTCGATACAATACCCCACTCGGGCATTATAGATAAGCTCACCAGCTTAAATATAAACCCCTATGTCACTAGATGGATTTCAAACTGGCTCAAGGACAGAACCCACATGGTTAGAATTGCTGGAGCCATGTCAGACTCCAAACCAGTTACAAGTGGTGTCTCACAAGGCTCAGTCCTGGGACCTCTCTTGTTCGGTATATATTTCTCAGAGGTACAGACCAACACGGAAGGACTGTGGCTGACCAAGTTCGCAGATGACTGCAAACTAGGCGCCATAATCAACTCTCCAGCCGACACAAGCATCCTGCAAAAGTGCCTCATAGAAACAGACAACTGGTGCCAGAGCCATGGCCTCAAGCTAAATGCCAAAAAGTGTATAGTGATCCCCTTTGGCAAAAACAAAGTGCCCACAAATTACCACATAGGTGGTAATCCATTAAGTACAGAAGAAGTAATTAGGGACCTGGGGACTCAAGTTGATAGCAATCTCTCATTTGACAACCACGTGGCCAAAGTGGTTAGAAAAACATTTTATATAGCCCACCTAATCATGAAGGGATTCACATCTAGATCAGGGGAGGTCATTGTGCCTCTTTACTCATCCCTCATCAGGCCCATAATTTAGTACAATGCCCCTTTTGGGATGTACCTTACCAGACACCTGCAGCAACTGGAAAGACCCCAAAAGTACCTCACCAAGAGGATCAAAGGGCTCAAACAGATGCCATATGCTGCTCGGTTAAAGAAACTGCAGCTCTACTCAGTGGCATACCACCTGTTCAGAGGCGATCTGTGCCTGACGTATAAAGCCATGTCCAACCCGGAATTAATGGACATGCTGCACCTCAGATAATCCAAATCCCATCGAGCTACGCGCTCGAGAGACTTGAACCTCAGCACTGAAATAAATAGGGCATGCTGGAAGGACAGATTCATAAACCAGAGGCTCCCTTCACTCTGGAATAAAATCCCAGTCCAGGTTAGGCAGAGTCCCTCATTGACTCTCTTCAAGAGGAATCTTGATGCGTGGATGGGAGATCGTAGGTTTACCCCGGGTATTTCTTCTGTGTCACTGTTAGACAGAGGCACAGTATACTAACCTCGAAAAAGGGCATAGCAAAATTAATTTAAAATGGGTGGCGAAAGCCAAACACACTCTGGCTAGGTTTATAAATGCCCTAGGGCAGATAGCCTAGTATGAACCTATGAACCTATAATAAGAATAGTAAGGTTTCCATCCTGAGAAACCAACTGCACTGAGGGGATCTTACCTTGTATGGAGAATTTTGTATCTCCTCATCAAACATCTTCTGCAACGGCATCAGTTAATCCACACAATGTAAAACCAGGAACCAAGGAAGTAAATACAAAAATAAACACAGATGTCACACCACCGAGAAGTTTAATCACATAAAACCATAATTGCTTTCATCTCAAAAGTAAGGACTTCATCAGATTCAAAACATCTAAAAAGTGCAGTCTTATAAAAGTATAGTAATTAGTCACATGTAGTAATCTAACCAATAAAAATTATTGACTAATTTTCAATTAATCAAAAAATATGTGTGTATTACCACCACATGTTAAATATCACAATAAATGCATATAACCTAAATATATAAATATTCAACATGTATCTATACATATTCATGGTATACAAATGCAGCAATATAATCATTAGATTAAGTATCCATTGATTTTAATTGCAAAATGCCGTTGATTGACATCTTGTCATTCAAACCAGGGGGAGATGTTGTATTTAATTTAACCTGCCAAAAATTTCTGTAGTCTCAATCATTGCTTTCTAAAACCCAACTCTTGTGTGTTTAGGCATTTTTTCCGCCACAAAAAATAGTTTTTTTAAATCATTACAAACTATAAAATGTTTATATAACACATTGCTAACATCCTTTCTTTTTATTGCATAATAATGCTCATAAATGCTAGTTTTTAGTTGTCATTCTGTCTTTCCAACATAAAAACTAAAACACGGCATACATAAAGCAATACAAACAACCTCCACAGTTTTACAGTTACTTTTACAATTGTTTTTAATGCTTCTTGACTAAGCTCTTATAGTTATATTGGAACTGTCATGAGTAAAACAACACTGTGAACATGCACCTCATTTCACCATGCCTTATTGTTGCCCTTGTTTAACCAAACTCTCAACTATATGTTTTATACCACTTTTATACACAAATTTCCAGGTGTCCAAACCTTGTGCCAGGCATATCTTCCACAACACTCATTACACCTTAAAGGCACACCTGAGTACACTTTTATATGCACCCCTGTGTGTGCAGGACAAGAATAAAGCACCTTATCGCATCCATGGGCAACATTTATACTAAACCATTTATTATACTGAGCATCCTATGTCAGCCTTTGATGTGATATTTACACATCTATGAACATAGCTCCCTTTTATATGGATCACTGTGTATGTGGTGCAGTGTGCCCCAGCAGACAATGACACCTAATGAACACACTTATGAGCACCCATTACATCTTAGCTATGTGTGATAGTGAGCATATGATGCTTTACTAGGATGCAGAATGAAAACTACACAAACACACACACACACACACACACACACACACACACACACACACACACACACACACACACACAAGCACCCACACATACTCACACACATATGCATGCACACAGACACACATAGACAGACACACACACACACACACACACACACACACACACACACACACACACACACACACACACACACACACAAACAAACAAACACAAATGCACTCACACATACATGAATGTGATTCTTTTCATAGTCAGTCTTTTGTATAGCATGCAGGGTTACAGAAGCACATACTACCCAAGGACTCACCTATGAATATGCATTATACATTAGTAATGGGTGATGGTGCGCTCACTCATCTTCATTTGGCTGCTGCATGGCATGTGCATCCATGTATACAGATCCCCATTGGTCTCAGTTCTATGTGGACCTGGGTGTGCTCCAATAAACTCTGTGTACACATGGGCATGCCTCTTGGCTCGGTTTACACCTTACTCACAAGTAATGAAGAATATCCTGCACACCAATTGTCTGTGAAACTATATGCATTTACTACTGGATATACTATCAGAGGTAGAGGTGCCTATTTTGACTTTGAGGGTCCTGTTGGTGAGCCAGTTGGCCACCCACCTGATGAGATAGGGATATATGCCCAGTTGTGTTAGCTTTTTGATGATGCCCAAGTTGGTGATTGTGTCAAAGGCCTTGGCCAAGTCAAGGTAATCTGTATGCACTGGCTTCACTCATCCAGGTCATTGGTGACAGTCTCAAATAAGTCAACTAGGTTTAATAGGCAAGATCTGCCCTTGACAAAGCTGAACTAGGTGGGGTCAAGTGCTTGGAGACTGCCTATGTCTTTGTTTATGAGATCTATAATAACACACTCCATGGCTTTACAGATCAGACTTGTCAAGCTAATGGGATGATAGTTTCCAGGGTCTGTAGTGGAACCACCTTTGTGCAAGGGGATAACAATGGCAGTTCTCCACTCTGCTGGAATGAAGCCTGTAATTAGGCTGTGGTTGAATAAGGTGCTCAATGGTGAAGCCAGTTCTTGCTGCAGATGGTGCAGAATACAGCCTGGGATACTATCAGGTCCCATGGAAACTGTGTTCTTTACCTTGGATAGGGCCTGTAACACTTGATCTATGGAGATGTGAGGTACATGATAAGTATTAGGGATTTCAAAGGACCTTTGGGGGGGGGCAGGGGTGAAGTTTGTGCTGAATCTATCTGCTAGCAGGTAATCTAAGTCAACAGGATCAGTGTAAGTGATACTATTAAGTACTAGGTTGGAACAAACCTGGGCTTTGCCATGGAGGTTCCTGATGCAACTGAAGAAGACTTTGTGGTTTCCCTTTGTTTCAGAGGCTAGTTTCAATTCATAATTGGCCTTGTAGGTTTTCACTGGTGATCTAATTTGCTTATTGAAGTTAAGGAGGGAGTTTTTCCAATTTGGAATTTGTTCCTTTTTACCCCTGGACAACAGTTTCTTCATTTTGTTGTAAAGCCTGTTGACAGAGGATGTCCACCAAACAAGTTCGAGTTTCCTTGAGAAATAAGTTGTAGTTCTATTGGGTATGAGTCCATCTAAAAAAAAGAGTCCATACTGTTGTATAGGTGCTTGTGTACTGCATTGGCATACTGTTCAGCATAGTTGTCTGCATTCTCTGAGGGGTGGTGGTGTGAAGCTACAGATACCCTCCCTTAGGTGGTTGTAGTCAGCTTTTGAGAAGTTTTTTTAGGTTGATTACAACTGGGGAGGTTGGATGGGATAGAAACTTCAAATGAGACAGTCCAATGATCTGATCTCACCAGAGAAGAACATACCATGGTAGTGGTGCAATGGTCACTCATGTTGGTGAGAACCAAGTCCAGAATGTTATCTCCCCTTGTGGGGGATGAGGCAAGCTGCTCTAGTGCATTAGAACTGATGATCCCATCCTACATAGCTTCCTTGACTACAGTTAGTTCCTTTTAGCTAATACACCTGTTTATAGCCCTCCATAGTCTTACTACTCTCAGAAAGAAACTGCAAGAGCTAGATACTTTATAAAAAGCCTAATTTTGGTGTAAAGAATTTTTTACTATATTCTCTTAATGTTTGCTCCTCCAAATGTTAACCTTTTTCATCCTTGTAACTTTGTATTTTTAAATTCTCTCATATTTTGTAATTCTTATATTTTTGTAATCTTGTAACTTGTAACATTTGTATTTTTGGAGCTTTTCTCCCCAGGACTCCATTGAAAATGGGCTGCTCGTGGCCCAGTGGACCATCCTGGCAAACACACTGCAAATAAATAAAATAAATAAATGAAGTCAAGGAATTGTTGAGGGAGCACATTAGTGCAGGAATAGTTCACCCGTCTATGGTGGAGTAGTTGAAGTCACCAAGGATCAGGGAGTTAGGGGGTACCTTGATGAATTAAAGTATATACAGGTAAGAGGAGTGGGTGTCCTGAGTCATGGAGGGGGGTCTATAGCTGGCTATAACTTTGATGGGTGTTTTGCCAACTGTCAATTGCACCTGGAGTAGTTCCAGTGTGTCATGCTGGCAAACCAGTCTGGAGGGGTGGCTGTCCTTAATGAAGATAGAGACTCCACCATGTGAGAGGCTCCAGTGAGTCCATTTTCAGGTTAAGGCTCTAAGCATTAATCAGCATGACCTTCAATTTGCTTTTTGACAGATCTTTTATGTTGGAAGGTTTGTCTTTGGGGCATTGCCTAAAAAAGGCACAAAGGGTGGAGGCAAGAACCTTGGCTGAGATCCAGAAAACCAACAGGTGGAGGCCATCTCTGGCAGAGCATCGAGACCTGTCAAGAATGTCATCCCAGTCAGATACTGGATCCCTTGGAATGACACCAGAAACTAATCCAATTGTTGAAATCAATTATTTTTTGTTGGTATTGTGGTATCATTCTTGGTGAAGATAGTATGCTGCTGAGGGCTAGGGGTCATACCTGCCTGGAACAGATACTCTGATAGCTCAATCATATCTCTCTTCATATAGTCCAGGAAGGTACGTCTCAAGTCATTCACACCAACATGGACAATGACAGGGTCGTACTTGTACTTGTTGTGGAGAGACTTAAGTGTGTGCATGATGTGGTGGATTCTGCCACCAGGCAGACAACTGACCATAACCTTCTCCTTGTCGAACCTGGTGAGGGGGACATCAGTGTGTCTCACAACTGAGTCACAAATGACTATTATGTTTGGTTTATTGTTATGTCTGGTGGGCTCTGATTGTTTATTGTTTTGCTTATGGGCTGTGTTTGTGAGACACTGGTGTGTTGTCTGCTGTATCTGGTTTGTTTGGTGTTGTGTGTGGAATGTTTGTGAGTGTGTTTTGAAGGTCTCTGCTATTTAGGTAAGTTTTTATTGAGGACCTTTGCATAGGTGTATGTGTGTTGTGGTTGGCTATGTGATGTGAGTGGTGTGGTGTGGTGTGGTGTTTGTGCTGGCAATCTCCTCTTCGTCAGGATTATTGACTGTGGTGTGAGAGAGCATTGACTCCAGGTTACTGATGTACATGCATTTCTCACAGGTGGAAGAATTATAGGCTAGGAGAAGAGGACTGTCAGTAAACATGAGGCAGTTGCTATACTGTCTCAGTATGCCCATGTTGACCACTCTGTCAGGAGAAACTGATTGGAATTGTCCATAAATAGTGTTCTGAATGCTTGGGTGGACTTATGGAGAGAGGGTTTGATAAGAGTTTGTCCACAAGAGTGTAGACCTCAAGAACCTTCTTAAATGTAATGTAACTGGCCTTAAGCCAAAGTGCTAAAACCAAAGCTAAGATGCTTAGAATGACAGATACGTTTAATCAGGCTACTAACAAGCAGTAATAAATGCAGCAGAATAAAAGCACTTGAACACTTAAGAGCACACAGCAAAAATAAGGTAATAAAGTAGGAAGAGCACAATTTTAGTAAAAGCAGCTGAATAAAGTGAACATTTTTTAATTTATTTTTTAAGTGGATAGGGAGGAAACAGAAGAGACTTCAAGATAAAGGAACTAAGGGTGTTGGCCTTCCCAAATGCTCTCTTTGTACTCAGGACACTGAGCTGATGAGATATGACAGGGAGGAGTTTCTAAAGTCAAAGAAGCAAGGGGGTATTCCTACCCAAATTATCTCACTGCATTAAGCTGAGTGAGGAATGAGTGGCCTCAGGTGCATATGTATGTTTATGACTTATATCTGCCCGAGTGTGTGTGTGTGTGGGGGGGGGGGGGTATGTGTGTGTGTTGGTTGGGCTGAAGGGGCAGTCTCCTCTACACTCCCCAAGAAAATTGAGCAAATCCTGCAATATTAGGTTGGGGCACACAAAACACTGTGTATATTTTTAAATCATTCCCTAAATGTAATTAAGTAGTTAATAATCAGGTTTAACACCACAGAAGATGTGAGGAGTATTATATGCTAGTGATACTCTTTATATCATGCTCCAAAGGCACTTTGACATTTAGTCATATTCCAGGTTGGACACGGCTTTATACGTCAGGCACAGATCGCCTCTGAGCAGGCGGTATGCCACTGAGTAGAGCTGGAGTTACTTTAACCGGGCAGCATATGGCATCTGTTTGAGCCCTTTGATCCTCTTGGTGAGGTACTTTTGGGGTCTTTCCAGTTGCTGCAGGTGTCTGGTAAGGTATATCCCAAAGGAGGCATTGTACTCAGTTATGGGCCTGATGAGGGATGAGTAAAGAGGCATGATGACTTCCCCTGATCTAGATGTGAATCCCTTCATGATTAGGTGGGCTATATAAAATGTTTTTCTCACCACTTTGGCCACGTGGTTGTCAAATGAGAGATTGCTATCAACTTGGGTCCCCAGGTCCCTAATTACTTCTTCTGTACTTAATGGATTACCACCTTTGTGGCAATTTGTGGGCACTTTGTTTTTGCCAAAGGGGATGACTATACACTTTTCGGCGTTTAGCTTGAGGCCATGGCTCTGGCACCAGTTGTCTGTTTCTATGAGGCCCTTTTGGAGGATGCTTGTGTCGGCTGAAGAGTCGATTATGGCACCCAGTTTGCAGTCATCTGTGAACTTGGTCAGCCACAGTCCTTCCGTGTTGGCCTGTACCTCTGAGAAATATATACCGAACAAGAGAGGTCCCAGGACTGAGCCTTGTGGGACGCCACTTGTAACTGGTTTGGAGTCTGACATGGCTCCAGCAATTCTAACCATGTGGGTTCTGTCCTTGAGCCAGTTTGCAACCCATCTAGAGACATAGGGGTTTATATTTAAGCAGGTGAGCTTATCTATAATGCCCGAGTGGGGTATTGTATCAAAGGCTTTTGCGAGGTCCAGGTAGGCTGTGTGGACCACTTTCCCCTCGTCAATGGCCTTGGTGACTGTTTCAAAGAAATCAACCAGGTTTAAGAGGCAGAATCTGCCCTTAACAAAGCTGAACTGGGTAGGATCCAGTGTCTGTAGGTCCCCAATATCTTTATTTATGAGGTCCATAATGATCCTTTCCATAGCTTTGCAGACCAAGCTAGTCAAGCTTATGGGGCGATAGTTTCCAGGATCTGTTGAGGCACCAGCTTTGTGGAGAGGGACCACTGTTGCTGTATGCCACTCTTTGGGTACATATCCTGTAGTAAGGCTGAGATTGAACAGTAGTTTTATATTTGGGTTTAGCTCTTCTTGGAGTTCATGTAGGACGCAGCCCGGGACACCGTCTGGTCCCATTGATGCTGTGTTTTTTGCTTTGGAGAGGGCGGCTCTTACTTGAGCATCTGAGATGTCAGGGGGGCAGCACTCTGCTGGGATAGATATTTGCCCTTTGGTGGGAGAAGTTTGCGCTGAACCTGTCAGCTAGGATGTTGGCAATGTCTGTGGGTTTGGTGTATTTTTTGTCATTTTGGACTAATTCTGAGCATATCTGGGAATTCCCACCCAGGTTCCTAACATAACTAAAGAAAGCCTTGTGATTATCCTTAGTGTCCTGTACAATTTTTCTCTCGAAGCTGGCCTTAGACAATTTTATGAGTGCCCGTAGTTTTTTGTTAATACTGATCAGAGATTCCTTCCCTTTTTTGGATTTTGCTCTATCATGTAGTAGCTTCCTCCATCTGTTGTATAGTTTTGTTTATGGCTGGGGTCCACCAGACAGGACGTCTGCCTTTGGAGGATTGGGTCTTGGTTTTATTTGAGATTGCATGATCCATGCATTCCTGAAGGTGTTCATAGAATGCGTTTATAAAGGATTCTGCGGTCTGGGCTGTATTTTCCACAGGCCCGGGGGCTTTGAAGAATTCCACCTCGGTTTTGAGGAGTGTGATTTTCACTGTGGTTTTCTGGGCAGGGGGTGGGGTCAGGATGTGAATATCCAGTGAGATTAGTTTATGGTCTGATCTTACCAGTGAGGGATACACTTCTGGTCTGGAGCATAGAGTCCCCATGTTGGTGATGATCAGGTCCAGTATGTTTTCCTCTCTTGTGGGAGTGGTAACAAGTTGTTCCATAGCATTTGAGTTTATAAATTCTAGGAACCTTTGGGCTAGGGTGTTGGAGCTAGAGTAATGCTCCCAGTCTATGTTTGGGTAGTTGAAGTCGCCCAATATAATGGTATTTGGAGAGACCTTCATATTTTCCAGTGTTCTCAGGAAGGCCGAGTGGGGTTCCTGGGTTTGGGAGAGTGGTCTGTAGCAGGCTATAAACTGGAAGGCAGTTTTACCCACTGTTAGTTGCACATGGATAGTCTCTGGTGCTTTGTGCTGTGCCACCAACCTGGAGGTGTGGGTATCTTTGACGAATATTGATACTCCCCCTCCTTTTGTGGTTCGGTCCAAGTTTTGGGGCAGGAAAGCATGGTATGACGTATAACCTGGTAGTGCTGGGGTGCTCTCAGGAGCCTTGAACCAGGTTTCTGTTACTGCAGAGATATCGATGTTCTCCATACTAAGGAGAGTTTCGAGTGTGTGCATCTTGAGGTTTAGACTTCTGGCATTGAGTAGCATTACTCTTAGTTTATTATCCCTTGTGATACTTATGGAGGTGGGTTTGTCTTTTGAGCCTTGCCTAAAAAAGGAACTATGGGGGTAGCAAGAGCCTTTGCCAATATATGAAAGCCCAGGGGTGACAGGTGCAAGCCATCCCTAGGGAAGCATCGTGGCTTGTCGAGCATGTCATCCCAGGCTGACAGGCATTGGATCCCCTTTGAATGACACCAATACTTAAGCCAATTGTTGAACTTGATCATCTTGTCTTCATATTGTGGCATCATTCTTGGTGAGGGTAAGATGCTACTCAAGGTCAGGGTCATACCGGCCTGGGCCACATGCTCAGAGAGCTCCTCTATGTCTCTTTTCATGTAGTCTAGGGAGGTACATCTCAGGTCATTCACACCAGCATGGACAATGACTGAGTCATATTTGTACTTGCCTTGGAGTGACCTGAGTACTTGTGTTATGTGGCGGATCCTAGCGCCCAACAGGCAGCTCACTGTGACCTTCTCCTTGTTCAGCCTGGTGAGCGGGACATCAGTGTGCCTGACGATAGAGTCACCTATTACAAGTGTATCAGGTGTGTTGTTTAGCCTTAAGGGCTGTGACTGTTCGGCATACTGGCTTTGTGAGCTATGTGTTGCACGTGTTTTGTTTTGGGGTAGCGGTTGCTTGGGTGTCTGCTTTGGAGGTCTCTGCTGCTTGGGCAGATTTTTATTTAGAACCTCCGAGTATGTTTTTGTGTGTTTATGTGTTTGGTTTGCTGTCGTGGTAGGTCTATGTGAGACTGGAATTGTAGTGAGTGTGATTTCCTTCTCCTCCTGACTGGTTACGCCAGTACTGAGTTGAGAGAGCTTAGCCTCCAGTTTGGCTATATGGTTGCATCTCTCACATGTGTTGGAATTTGTTGGGAGGAGGAGAGGGTTGTCTGTGTACATGAGGCAGTTGTAACATTGCCTCAAGATTCCCAGATTCACCAGCTGGACCGGAGAGGAGATTGACAACTGACCTTTGGACATGCTAGAATAGTATTGGGAATTCCTTTATAATTGAAAAAAGGGCCAATGGGGAACAAGGTACTCAAGGGGAGTTTGTGAGGGTGTAGTGCTTTTAATTTTTAGTGCTGACTTATATAATTGCTTTAGTGAGCAAGTGCCAGGTAACTTAAATGCAATGTGTTACAGTTAACTTAAATGCAAAAATGAGAAACAGTAACTTTCTTTCAAGTGAAACAAGGAAATAAGTACAGTAAGCAATGCAGATATCACTAGGGATCCACAGAAGCGCTGAAAAGCCACATTTTAGGTGGAATTAGCGTTTCAGGGAAATAACAAGCAAACAAACAACAAGCATACAAACAAAGCTAGATTTAGCAGGCCTGGATCTAGTCTATGCTACGCAAACAAGGTGTACCAATTTCAGTAAGAAACAGTTCAAATATGCAGGCACTATAAGCCTTGAACCAGAAATTCCCAGCTCAGAAGTGCAGAGTCCAGCCTCTCCTCCAACAAGAGTGCAGACCACGAACCTTCTTAATGTAAAATAACTGGCCTGAAGTCCAAGTGCTTAAACCAGAACTAATACACTTTTAGAATAACAGACACTGAGCCCTCAATCAGCAGTTCCCAACTTAGAAGGATGTAAGCTACTTGTCCTGCCACCACAGTGCAGGCCACAAACCTTCCTAATGTAAAACAACTGGTCTGAAGCCCAAGTGCTTAATCCAAAAGACTTAGAATGATAGCTACACTTTAATCAAGTTACTACCAAGCAGTAATAAATACAATTGAATACTTTAAAGAATGCCTGGATTAGTGCTCAAGTTATACAAACAAAGCTAGATTCAGCAGGCCTGGATCTAGTCTTCGCTACAGCAAACAAGGTGTACCAATTTCAGTAAGAAGCAGTTCAAATATGCAGGCACTATAAGCCTTTAACCAGAAATTCCCAACTCAGAAGGGCAGAGTCCAGCCTCTCATCTTATTGGATTGCTTACACAGTGTACTCAACAACTACAACAGTTGTTGCCTGGAGCTGTTTCCAGTGAGCACTATGTATTCAATGAGCTTGGCATAACTCGGCTAATACCAACAGACATCAACAGACACACTCTGTGTTTACTGGTGGTATTTTGAACTATGAGCACCATTTGCCTTGTGAGTTTTGTGTGGCTTCAACCAATATAAACGGAAGTTTACAAAAACATTCTTGATAATTCACGCAGTTCACAGGGAGGCATTGCTTTGACATCAAAACCTTCACACTTTAGGTATGATAATGTTGATAAACCCGCAAAAGTGGTAAAGTCCCCAGAGTAAAACCAATAAACTGAAGAATAGGCACAAGGAGTCCAGCGTATCAACACCACAAAGCTTTAATAATGAAAGACACAGTTCCACAATACAAAGTCCATAAACAATGCTAATACAAACCCTTTTACATTTTCATCTTAATCAACTTCATCAGATGGGTATGTGTAGCACAATAAACCAGTTTAAAACCTTTTCATCACCTCCTTGTAGCCAATTAAAAGATCCAGTTAATTAAGATAAAATAACCAGGATGTAAGTGACATTCTAAATAAGATATATTGTTAAATAAATATTAATTCCATGTAAAGATACAATGCAATAAATGTAATAAATACATACAAAAAAAATCCATAAATAATTCAATTAAAATAGTCGTAAAATGTAAAATATATATTAAATAAAACTGTTCTAGGAACCAAAGGAATCATAGGAGATGAGCACCATCTAGTGGGGAATTCATGAACCACATGATAAAATGTATGTTGTTGTGTCTTTCGGCTTTTCCCGGTTAGGGGTTGCCACAGTGGAACTCCGTTCCGCTAATGATTGGTAGTTGAATTTTATGTGCCGAGTTACCAGCTCTGATGCACAACCTTCAACAAAGGTACGCCCATTCACGCATGTCTCCACGCAGAAGATGCTCTAGCTGAGAATCTAACCAGACAGCGTCTTACTGTGAGGCAACAACGCTACCGCAGCACCACCACCGCAAATCGAACCACATGATAAAATGTATAAAATGTAAAAAAAACTGTCTCATATAATATTATATTAAAAACAAAATTAATAAATGAATTGGATAAATTAATGGATGTTGATAAAATGTATAAGCAAGTGTGTAAGTAAAGTGTGTAAAATCTGCAGTCTATAATTTAGCTGATCTAAGTTTCAGCACAGGTTTCAATGAAACCATATAATTTAATCTTGGTAAATGACAGGCATCCAGGACTAGTTGCCAGTATAGCTCTCTATATTCTAATTTGGTCATGATAAAATGTATAAAATGTAAAAAAAACTGTTTCATATAATATTATATTAAAAACAAAATTAATAAATGAATTGGATAATTTAATGGATGTTGATAAAATGTATAAGCAAGTGTGTAAGTAAAGTGTGTAAAATCTGCAGTCTATAATTTAACTGATCTAAGTTTCAGCACAGGTTTCAATTAAACCATATAATTTAATCTTGGTAAATGACAGGCATCCAGGACTAGTTGCCAGTATAGCTCTCTATATTCTAATTTGGTCATGATAAAATGTATAAAATGTAAAAAAAACTGTTTCATATAATATTATATTAAAAACAAAATTAATAAATGAATTGGATAATTTAATGGATGTTGATAAAATGTATAAGCAAGTGTGTAAGTAAAGTGTGTAAAATCTGCAGTCTATAATTTAACTGATCTAAGTTTCAGCACAGGTTTCAATGAAACCATATCATTTAATCTTGGTAAATGACAGGCATCCAAGACTAGTTGCCAGTATAGCTGTCTGTATTCTAATTTGGTCTCCCAAGGACCACCCCTCACCCACACATCTTCAGCCAAACATTTAACACTTTTGTAAATCTAATGAATTCAAAGAATACATATGAGGTAAGGAAAACTAACTCACTTCAATTTACCCATTATTCTTATAGAAATGGAAGACAAAGAAATATTGATAACATTTTTGTCACAAATAATCTGTTATCACATATCAGAGAAGATTCAATAGTTTCATGTCTATTCTCGGACCATAATGCAATAATCTTTAATATTACTTTAAAAACTGATAATTTAATATATCACAGGAGCTTGCTACCATGCATTATAAAAATAAAAGGATTCAAACACTGGTATGTAAACAAATCAAAAATGTCCTAGAAATAATCATGGATGGTGAAATAGCTGGCATTGTTGTGTGGGATCCACTAAAGGCTTACTTATAATGGAAACGTTCCAAGCTGGTATATTAGTAAAACAGGAGACTGAAACAAAGAATTGAACAAACTACAGGCCAAAATAGATGCACTAAAGTTAAATCTAAAACCAAATGACACTATCAGTCAGTCTGAACTTAAAAACTTAACTACACAATATGTTGAAATTCTAAATCATAAAGTTTTAATAAACCTGGAAAAACTTAAATTTCAGGCATATTCAGTAAACTCTTTAGGCTAGCATAAACTTGCTCTTAAATCAAAGAAAATGAGTAAATCAAATAAAAAAATTCTAACACATATAAATAGTAAAAATGAAAGTAAAACAGATATGAAAGGCATTCTTGAGTGCTTTAAAATATTTTATGAAGCTATAAATAATAATACAAATAAGCTAAATAATGATGATATGGGAGAAACTTGTCTAACGGAAAATATAACTAATAAATTAACACATGAACAAGTAAAACATTTGATAGACCACTTTAACAGAAATAAAAGAAAAAAAGTAAAAAAAATGATAATAAGGTTCCAGGCTTAGATGGTATTATGCCCAAACTATATAAAATACTACCGGATGATGCAGTTAGAGTATTAGATAATATCTATAAAAAAAGTTCTATAGTTCCCCCATCATGGAAATATTCTCTCATATCACCTATTTTAAAACAAAATATGATCCTAAACAGTGTTCATCATACAGACCCATTTCACTTTTATATGTGGGCTATAACATGTTCATGTCCATCTTAGCTAACAGAATTACTTATACCTAAACTAATTAACAATGATCAAACTGGGTTTATTTTAAATAGACAACTGTGGGATAATATAATAAAAATGCATACATTAATAGACTATGCAAATAAAAATAAAAAATAACTTTCTATTATTAGTCTCGATTTAAATATTGTTTTTGACTCAGTTAATTGGTCGTACCCGTTTAAGTCACTTAAAGTGTATAATTCCTCACCTGAGCTAATTGCTTTAATTTCTTAGTTATACAATACCTCTTGTGCTTATGTAAAAATAGGGTCTTTTCTTTCTAAGTCCTTTAAATTACAACACAACAAGACTGTCCATTATCATGTTTGCTTTTTGCATTAGCTATAGAACCCTGTGCTAATGATATTAGATCCAATAAGAACATTAATGGTATCAAAATAAAGGAAGATTTTGAACTAAAGATTCAACTGTTTGCTGATTATATTTTACTAACAATAGGAAATATAGAAAATTCATTAGAACATATAATTAGTTCTATGAATCAGTTTGAAGAAATCTTGAACTTAAGATTCAGTCATAATAAAAAAGCACATATTAATTAATAAAACATTAAAAGACTCATACAAAAAATATTCTAACTTCAATTGGAATAGCAATCAAATTAAATAACTTGGTATAACCATTATGTCTAATAGTTAATAAATTATACAAACAAACGTTTAACAGGTTTTTGATACAATTTTAAGTTTACTCACAAATTGGAACAGATTATTCTTTACCATAGAAGAATGTTTAATGCTTATTAAGATGGTAATTCTCCTTAAAATATTGTTTGTCTTACAATCTTTAGTGATATCACCAACAAAAAAAATGATGAAGAAGATGAAGAATATTCTACTTAATTTTTTGACATCCTAATAAACCAAGAGTTTATTTTGATTGGCACAGAAAAGGTAGGGCTAATGGTGGAATCACATTTCCTGATATTCAATTGTATGCTACTTCAAAAATTGTAAAAGTTACAGCATTGTAAATAAATTCATCTTATGACTCCAAATGGAAATAAATGCATCAAGAAATATTATTAGTAAATAATAAATATATCAGAACCTTTCCAAACAAATAATATCTAATAGCTTTATCTGGTTATTAAAAGATTTTTGTGAAAATGGTATTACACCCCCTTCTCAAATTCCCTATTTAAATAACATTATTTCCTCTTTCCAAAAGTTCACATATTCTAACCATTGTATTAAATATTTAATATTTTCTATGTTTCCAATTGTTTATAGAAATGACTGCTTAGAAACTCATAACTCCAACAAAATGCTAGCATTGAAACTATAAAGTAATTTAATTTATTGGCATCAAGTCTTAAATGGTATTGTGTGTGTATAGTGGAAACTTTAAGGTCCAAATCCAATCAAGATTGAGAATTGGTTAATTTTACAAATAGTTAGGGACTTTGTGAACACAGGTAAATAATATATTTAACCTAGATAATAAATCATTCCCCAAATTATTGAAATTCTTATTAAATATCATCAATAATACAATAAAAAATAAATCATATTTGTCACAATTTTATAAAATTCTTAATTTAGATTTCACATATTTAGACAATTCCTATTGGAAGTACTCCTCAAAAATTAATAATGAAGACTTTTATGAAGAAAACAAGAAAGTAATATTAAAATCTACAGATACAACTACACTTGATTATACTGGAAAAGTTTCACTTGGAACTATTTACACAGAACATTTGTCACTCCTAACACAATTGCAATTATGTATAACGCAAATAGAATTAAATGTTGGAGATGTGATTCTGAAATAACAGCTGACTGGATATATGGTATATGAATGTGAAGTCATCTCACCTTTTTGGAAAGAAATTAGTAACTTTCTTCAAGCTCCATGGTCAGATAGATGCAATATTTTTAAATCTTTAGTATTATTTAATGCTCTGATTCCTGAGATAATTTCAAAAACTCAAGTGCCTTTTCTCTGGTCTATTATTGCTATAACCAGAAAAGTAATTATGAAAAACTGGAAAAGTAAAGTTACCTCTCTAGTGTTAAATTTATTAATATGGCAAAAATTGTTTGCAGTAGTGAATTGCATACTATAAAGATGAGATTGTCTAATATTATGCATTCATATAAATGTTGACTTAAAAACATTATTGAAAAATATTTATTGCTGTAAATGCATAATTTGATGTATTGTGGGATGCCCACCACTGTTGCCAATATGTGATGGACACCACTATGTGTTGTCCCCAATATGGGCCAGTAATCAGTGAGCTTGAATCATCACCACTGATACTGGAGAGGGATGTGCACTTGGAATACAAATTGATACACTCAGTATTTCCAGATGCAGACCTCTATGCATCAAGTACAATTGCCATTAAGAGCACACAGGGGACACTCTCAGTCCAGGGTCTGGATATCTCTATGTCTGTCTCCCTCCAGATCTCCAATAAGACTCTCCACTGGACAAGCTGTAGGGTTAGGTCCTCAGTCAAGTGTCCAAGCCAAGTCCTCCAGTACCCTCTCTGTAAACCCAGTGCTTCATGTCCCTGTCCCAAGTAGTTGACACACACACACACACACACACACACACACACACACACACACACACACACACACACACACACACACACACACCCTGAGAGATTTGATTTTTCACAAACACATGCACCTGGGAAACCTGCTTTGCCCCCTTCTGCCCAGCATATAAGGTAGTTATCACTGCTACCAAACCATTCACAATCAGTTACTCTAAGGCCCTTAACAAAGGTGGTTCAACTATACTGTGTAATATTAATGCTAATACAAATAGTAGTTCACCAAGATGGCTAGGCCTTCTGGAGTGGCCCACACTGTGTCACCAAATAAATATAAGTACTCTCAAAAATTAGATACTAAGGACCAGGCACAATAAAAGTTTTAAATGTATTTAATAATAATAGTGCATGAAAATATTGAATATATATTCACAGTAAACCACAGAGTTCAAATCATAGAAAATATTGAAATCAACACTGACGGAGGACAGAATCAAACAAGTAAAGAAAAACACTCTCTAAACTAATCTTCACTATATTCCTAACTGAATCTAGAAGAATTTACTGTTCCCTAATAACTTACTTGGGCAAGGCAAGATGAAATATGTGAGTAGTCTTTCTAGTCAGGCCCCAAACAGAATACTCAATATTCTGAGATTACTCCCTCTAAAATATAATATCCAAGGTGACTTGCAGAATGACCTCATCTGGTCACCTGACTCTAGGTTGCCACAATATCTGCTTTTGAAGTTTGAGACAATAATGTAAATAGAAGTAGTAAACTTAAACTTGTCCTAAGTCAAAAAATAATAAAAATTCTGCAGTTCAAATCTCGGCTGGAGCACCTTCTGTGTGGAGTCTGCTTGATTTCCCTGCAGTCAACTGAACTTTAAAAGACATGCAGATAGGTCCATGAGTGTATGTCTCCTGTGAAGGTTGGGTGCTGGGCTGGAAACTTGACACCGTAAAAAATTCACTGCCAATCAATAGCTGACCACTGTGGCAACCCCTAACTGGGAAAAGCACAAAGAAGACTAAGTATTCAAAAGTAATCCAAACGGGGTAGACAGCTATTTTCCAGTCAAAAATCCTTTATTAAGTACACAGACAAGCAGTCCAAATAAAACAAAAATAACAGAGTAATAGTTTCATATATATACTTTTTATCAGGTAAGGGAATAGCTTATTGTGCTGCAAAACACAGTGTGTCAGTATACATGTTAAATTCACATCCCTTCCCCCATCAGTGTGACATCCACGGTGATAAATAAAAACCAACAGGTCAATGACCTAAAACAAAACAAAAAAGAAAAATTCACCGAAATTCTTTTTTCATTTTTCACATTTACAAAGAAAGAAAGAAAAAAAGAAAAAAAGAAAAAGAAAAAAAAAGAAGAAGGAAAAAAAAAGAAAAAAAGAAATGTGAAAATGTGAAAAATGAAAAAAGAAAAATCTTTTTAATTTTTTAATTGATTAATTGGTTATATGTTGTTGAATAGTTTAAAATAGGAGAATACTTTGTAAACGAACAACTCTGATGATGCCTTTGGTTTGTTAACCTTGGCGAAAGCGCTTAGTTGTTCATATTCTTCTGGTGGATGTCAATATTGGAATTGTGGATTATTGAGCATTAAACCATTATCGGCTACATTGTTTCGGTGAATTTTTCTTTTTTGACATCCAAGGTGGTTCTGCCTTACTTAGTAGCTGCCATAATAATATAAACCTTACGTACTTTAAATGACATTAATAATGATGTGCTGCCTCTTATTAACCAGACTATTAAGTCTGTGATTTTTATCCAAGACAATATGCTACCTACCTCTTATTAACCAGATTATTAAGTCTGTGATTTTATCCAAGACAATATGCTACCTGGCTGATATACACATACATTTTATATGCAAAAAAAAAAAAAAAACATTGTGCAAACCATATTCTATTTCCATAATCTATTGTTAAAGATCACTTTCGTCCTTCTAGAGTTCTTCAGGTCTGTGTACAAGATCCCTAAAAAACTATCAACAAAAATTATTATTGTATAACTAGCTAGTATTATTATTAAACATCATTTCAAATAAAATGGAAAAAGAATACTTATTTATACAATAAAATGTATAAAGAAAAAATGTATGATGATAGAAACAAAATATACCCTTCTATTAAAAATGATTTACCATGGTATTTAAAATCAATTGAAAGAATAAAATAAAAATAAAATTAGTCATGTAAACAATGTGGTAATTTTCTAAGTTCCAGTAAACAGTAGTAGTTTAGTCCAGGCTTCCTGAAAGAATACACCTTTAATTGCCACATGAGTTCACATTTTCCAGCATATTGTGGATGTCTCCTTCAAGATCACCCATGTCTATGTGATTCAGTATCTGTAACTTAACTCATTACATCTGAGTGATTCCTCCAGGTGCATAGGTTAGTACTAGGCTAACTGCCCTTGTGAGCCATTGTAAGCCTAGCCAGTTATCCTTTGTGAGACTCAAACCCTGCACCTTGTGTTTGTAAGACAAACACCTTAACCATTAGGCCACCCTCCCAACTGCATCTGCAGTTATCTCCTACTGACGCCTCTAGACATCAAATATTGCTTGTTCATCTTTGCATTAATAATTCCAATACCATGCTATGTGCAAGGTTTTAAAATATTTAATCTTAAAACTTCCACAATGGCAGACTCAACTGCATTAATATCTGACCTCTGTTTAGTGCAGGTAAGGTGATATTACCTGCTGTTTTGTGATATTAATTTATATAAATAAACTTTTTTCTCATTTTTCTAAATATTTCAACAACTAACACAGACAGAACTTCTTAGCCTCATATGAAAGCTCTCATATAGATGAATAAAATGCTGCTGAAAGTATGTGCATAACTGGAGTGGTTGCTGAGATTTTGTAAGCTGTTTACAAAATATTACAAATGTAATAGTTACTGTGACTTATAAAATTTGGTTTAAGACTTAGAAACTAAAGAATACTACTACAATAACAATAGCTTGTGCTGAAGTGTTTGCCATTTGCACTTCTTTCATAACCCCTAGGGTTCCAGAGATATGAACATTTGTTTGAAATGTGAGGACATAATTTGATTCTGTCAAAAGGCTTAGGCTCCACCCATTGGAAGTTACACTGCAAACTTCCTGGGCTCCATTGGAGTGAATGAGTTAAAACCTGTGTATCTTTTATGCAGAGCAAGGTGTTTGGCTAATGTATTATTATTGCATCCAGAGTGGATTTCTGCTAGATTTATTTTATTTTATTTTACATTTGTTTACCGGGAAGATCTAACTGGACACAGGTCCATTTTCAGTGGAGGCCCGGGGAGAATAGCTCCAAGTATAACACAATACAATCCAATACAATTCAATACAGTGGCTGAATGTTCACCAAAAGGTTCAATAGTAGTAGAATATAATACAGTGTAAAACTTATTCACATGATAAAACAAAGTAGCTTGATATAGTTAAGCATACTTAGCAAACAGTATAAAAAATTAACATTGTTGACTATTTGAGGGTTAGTATAACCTAGCCTGGGGGGGTGACATGGACAATGCCATTTTTTAAATAGTGTGTTTTGAGATGTTTTTTTGAACTGGTTAGTAGAGGATGTAGAAGTTAGATGATCTGGTAGAGTATTTCAGCATCTGGCAATGGAGCAGGCAAAGAGAGATTTGCCAGCTTCATTTTTGTGTTTGATGACATTTATGTGGTTCATGTGTGCAGATCTTAAGTTTCTGAAGGGGTTATAGTGGCAGATTAGTTTTTTCAGGGCAGGGGTTTTGTCAGGATGGTAGTAGAGCTTTCCGGCCCCAAAACTTGGACAGAACCACAAAAGGAGGGGGAGTATCCATTTTCATCAAAGATACCCACACCTCCAGGTTAGTGGCAATGCACGAAGCATCGGAGACTATCCAGGTGCAACTAACCATAGGCAAAACCGCCTTACAGTTTGTAGCATGCTACAGACCACCCTCTCAAACTCAGGAACCCCACACAGCCTTCCTGAAGACACTGGAGAGTATGAATGTCTCTCCAAATACCATCATTTTGGGAGACTTCAACTACCCAAACATAGACTGGGAACATTACTCAAGCCCCAACACTCTAGCCCAAAGGTTCTTAGAATTCATAAACTCAAATGCAATGGAACAACTAGTCACCTTTCCCACAAGAGGAGACAATATACTAGACCTGATCATCACAAACATGGGGACAAAATGCTCCACACCGGAAGTACATCCCTCTTTGGTAAGATCAGACCATAAATTAATCTCACTGGAAATCCACATCCCGCCCCCATCCCCTGCACAAAAGACCACAGTGAATAACTTCTCAAAAGCAAACTTCACACTTCTTAAGACTGAAGTGGTATCTTTCAAGGCCACTGGGCCAGTGGAAACCACAACCAACACTGCTGAATCCCTTGCAAATGCCTTCTATGGGCACCTTCAAGAATGCATGGATCATGCAATCCCAAATAAAACCAAGACCCATTCCACCAAAGGCAGGCGACCAGTCTGGTGGACCCCAGCCATAAACAAACTTTACAACAGAAGGAGGAAGCTACTACATGACAGAGCAAAATCCCTAAAAGGAAAGGCATCTCTGATCAGTACTAGCAAAAAACTACGATCACTCATAAAATCATCCAAGGCCAACTTTGAGAGAAAAATCGCAAATGACACAAAAGACAATCACAAGGCCTTCTTTAGCTATGTTAGAAACCTGGGTGGAAACTCCCAGATATGCTCAGAGTTAGTCCAAAATGACACAAAATACACTGAACCCACTGACATTGCCAACATTCTGGCAGACAGGTTCAGTGCAAATTTCTCCTCCCCCACCCCCCAAAAGGAGAAATAACTATTCCAGAAGAGTGTAGCCTCCCTAACATCTCAGATGCCCAGGTGAGAGCCGCCCTCTCTAAAGCTAAAAACACAGCATCAATGGGACCGGCTGGTGTCCCAGGCTGTGTGCTACATGAACTCCAAGAGGAACTAAACCCACACATAAGGCTGCTGTTTAATCTTAGCCTTACCACAGGATATGTACCCAATGAGTGGCGTACGGCAACAATGGTCCCACTTCACAAAGGCGGTGCTTCTACGGACCCTGGAAATTACCGCCCCATAAGCCTGACGAGCCTGGTCTGCAAAGCTATGGAGAGGATCATTATGGAACTCATAAACAAAGACATTGGGGACCTACAGACATTGGATCCTACCCAATTTGGCTTTGTCAAGGGCAGATCCTGCCTTCTGAACTTGGTCGACTTTTTTGAAACAGTCACTAAGGCCATTGATGAGGGTAAGGCAGTTCACACAGCCTACCTTGACCTTGCAAAAGCCTTTGACACAATACCCCACTCAGGCATCATAGACAAACTCACCAGCTTAAATGTAAACCCATATGTCACAAGATGGGTTGCAAACTGGCTCAAGGACAGAACCCACAGGGTCAGAGTTGCTGGAGCTATGTCAGACTCTAAGCCAGTCACAAGTGGTGTCCCACAGGGCTCAGTCCTGGGACCCCTCTTGTTCGGCATTTATTTTTCCGAGGTACAGGCAAACATAGGAGGATTGTGGCTGACAAAGTTTGCAGATGACTGCAAACTGGGCGCTATAATTGATACTCCAGCGGACACAAACATCCTTCAGAGAGGCCTCATAGAAACGGATAATTGGTGTCAGAGCCATGGCCTTAAGCTAAACGCCAAAAAATGTATAGTCATACCCTTTGGGAAAAACAAGGTACCGACAAATTACCACATAGGCGGTAATCCATTAAGTATGGAAGAGGTAATCAGGGACCTAGGGACCCAGGTTGACAGTAACCTCTCATTTGACACTCACATTGCCAAAGTGGTTAGGAAGACCTTCTATATTGCCCACCTTATCATGAAGGGTTTCACATCTAGATCAAGAGAGGTCATTGTGCCCCTGTACTCTTCTCTTATCAGGCCAATGATTGAGTACAATGCCCCATTTGGGATGTATCTCACCCGACACCTGCAGCAGTTGGAAAGACCCCAAAAGTTCCTCACCAAGAGGATAAAGGGTCTTAAACATATGTCATATGCTGCCCGACTGAAAAAACTCCAGCTCTATTCAGTCGCATACCGCCTACTCAGAGGTGATCTGTGCCTGACGTACAAGGCCATGTCCAATCCTGAATTAATGGACATGCTCCACCTCAGAAAATCCAAATCCATCAGAGCCACGAGAACAAGTGACTTAAGCCTCAACACAGAAATAAATAGAACGTGCTGGAGGGACAGATTCATAACCCAGAGGCTCCCTACACTCTGGAACAAAATCCCAGTCCATGTTAGGCAGAGCCCCGCTGACTCTATTCAAGAGAAATCTTGACGAGTGGATGGGAGATCGTAGGTTTACCCCGGGGGTCATCTCTTTTTTCACTACTAGACAGAGGCATAGTAAACTAAACCCTAAAAGGGCGTAGTATTCTCATCCTAAGGGGTGGTGTAAGCCACATACACTCTGGCTAGGCTTATAAATGCCCTAGGGCAGATAGCCTAGTACGAACCTATGAACCTATGAACCTATGTGGGATTGTTAGTTGGTTGAGTAGGAGCAGCTGTGGAAACTCTGGCCAGCTCAGTTGCTTTAGGGCTAGGCAATGATGGGACCTATGGGTGGCTTCGGTAGCAAACTTGGCAATCTTGTTGTAGCAAGATTCCATCTTGGATAGTTCTGTTTGGCGTAAGTTAGTTAAGATAGGGGAGGCATATAGGAGGATGGATAGCAGATGGGTTCTAGCAATGGTGGCTTTGGTATGCTTGGTTATGTACTGGCAGTTCCTATAAAGGAGTCCCATCTTTCTGTTGACC
>NC_056737.1:1430097167-1430117644 GCF_019279795.1 Protopterus annectens
ACCTGGGCAATGCCAGCTGGAACCCCAACTACAACCCAGGCCCAAGGCTCAGATGGAGGTACCAGCCACAGACACAATAATAGGTGCTCCATTTATAAGGAACCACTCTGTTAAAGCACTGACTGAAGATGAAAAAAGTGTGTTATCCAAAAGACTTACTTTTGTACCAAGCTGCAGGAGCAAGGTACCTCAGGTACTGATAGACCTTAAAATGTTAGTGAAGAAACTCAACTTAAAGGTACAGTTTCATGGCAAAATTAATGACAATGAAAATAAACTTATCGATAAAACTATAAAAAGGCCTATCAGCTATTGTCCACCACTACAGCAAACATTACCTGATTTCAAAGTGAAATGTGAGATGGGTATCAGGAAACTACTTACAAAAACCTCCTAAGACAAAACTTTACAACACAAAACAGGGAGAAAGAAAAGCATTGATCGAGGTAGAAATTGATAAATCCAGGTGTGTAATGAAGGCAGACAAGGGAGGAGGTATACCTGTGACTGATACCACTAGCTACAACTAAAAGATAAAGAACATGCTGGAGGATAACAGATTTTATGAGTTATTTACCATACATGACATAAAATGGAACATTAAGCTCACCACATTATGAGAAGAAAAACTTATTACTGAAAAATCTTTATAATTATTTATGGAGCCCATGCCCACATTTACCTTACATTTTTGGAATACCAAAGCCACACAGGAACAGAGAAGACCCACCTTATAGAACGATGGTAACAAGTGGAGGTTCCCTTACTGAAGACACAGCCATTTGCCTTGATTATTTTATGGTACGTTCTACCAGCCTTTGGCTCCGCTTTGCTCAACTTGGATTTTGTGCCTTGATTATTTGCTGAAACCTTTATCAAAAAAGAATAGGTCATACATAAGAGATTCTATGGATTTTTTTGAGGAAAATAAAAAACATTACAGTGGAAGATGAAAGTATTTTATTAGCTATCTACATGGAATCATTGCTCCATCACAATTACTGTATAACAACTGTTATGGAATCTTTTAAGAAACATAATCAAGTTACACAGGCACAGCTGCAAAAGTTAAGCAAGCTCATTAATCTTGTACTGGACTTTAATTTCTTTACCTTCAGTGACAAAAACTACAAGCAACAAACTTGTATAGCAATGGGGGCTACCATAGCTCCCAGCATAGCTAACATAGCCCTGGACAAGTGGAAGGACTTTGTGTTAAACAATACAGACTACATGCAGTATATCACATGCTATTTGCATTATATTGATGATATCTTTGTTGTGTGGGAAGGTGAGACCTTGCAGCTTGGATATTTTATCACTTACCTCAATCAAACATCCCCCTTCCTGAAGTTTACCTCTTCCCATAGCTATACCATTTTCAAATTAGTAATTAGTACTAGTATTAATACTAGTAATTAGTATTAATAATTCTGTATATTATTTCATATTACATTTTTTTAATTTTTTACTTCGGGCGAATTTAAGTTCACTACTTCTACTACCATTATCTGATCTTATTAATATACAGTGTTTAAATATATATATATATATATATATATATATATATATATATATATATATATATATATATATATATATATATATATATAGATATATATATATATATATATATATATATATATGTCTGAAAAATATTTCACAAAAAGAAGTTTCTTACACTGTTTTGTTTTAGGACCCACTATACTTGTTTAGTGGGTTGTTTAAGACTTTGGGGATACCACAGAGATTATTTGTTTTTTTTTAATTCAAGACCTCATGATAAGTAATTGAACGTGTTGCTGTCCTCTTTGTTAATTTAACTACTTCCTTTTCAGACTTGTCTTTTATCATTTGCATTAATATGGTTAAATTAATAAATATGCTGGTGAAAATACTGTAAAAAGCATTGGAGATCAAGTAAGAAAACACTGCTCACAGGTCGGTAATACTGTTATGCATAGCTAAAGCATCACTCTTGGAAAAAGCCTTGAATGAACCTTATCAGTAGTAAAAATGCTTCTCAACAGTGTTTGGCCATGAATTTATTCTTGCAAATAATGAAATCAAACAAAAAAGAAGAATTAAAAGATATATGCAAAGCCAGGACCACCAAAAAAGGGTGGGGGTGTAGCTATCCTATTCAAAGATCACCTGACATTAGACCATCTTGAAGATGACATTCCTGCCTTTGTTAATGCAGAACTAATCTTTACCAAACTAAAACTCAACCCCAAAAAAAATATTAACATCATTGGTAGTTATATCCCACCAGGAAACAATATCAACACAGTACAAAACATACTAAACTGGGCCTCTATTTCCCTCCAACATGAAACAATCCTGATGGGTGATTTCAATATTGACTGGCCAGACTGCTTCTGTCTTAATTCAACATCACACATTAACCTAGATGGGTTTACCCAGCTGATCTTATCCCACACTACAACTGACAAATCTTCCAAATGTCAGTCTATCCTCGACTGAATTTTGGTTAACAACCCCTACCTATTATCACAGGCAGGATGTCTTCCTGATGGTTTGAGTGACCACCTTCCAACCTTCCTTGTACATACCTGTACCCACCACAACAACCAAACCACATACCACACAATCAGAAGTAAAAAAGACTTTAACCCCACATAGATTCATCAATGCCCTAAAAATTTGTAACTGGGACTCTCCAAATAGCTACCCCTAGATGATGCTGTTAACTCCTTTAACACTACTGTTTTTAGACATTTTAAACTGCCCTGCTCCCTTCAGAACCATCAGAGTGAAAGCCAACTATGCACCCTGGCTAAGTAAAGAATGCAGATCCCTACTCAAAACTAGTGACAAGGCCTGTACCAATACCACAAATACAAAATACAAAAATAACATTCCTTGAACTTCAAAATAAAGATAAGAAAGTTGTAAAACAAGACAAAATCAATTATTACCATAATATTCAGAAAAAAACACCACAATAGTTTTGGGCAGCAGTTAATAATATACTACTACCAAGCAAAACATCTACCCCCACTCCAACCTCAAACAACTCTGATAGCATAGCTAGCCAATTTAATAAATACTTTACCAAAACTATCCTAGCCATTGCTAATTTTCAGAACTTCTCCAACAACCTTGTCCCTTTAGCATCACAGCTCAGCAACTCCTCCCAAAATAGCTCCAACCAATTTGCATCACATCCAGCATCTGCAGATACCATAAAGAAGTATTGCATAAACTCAAACCTACTACCCTAGCCGCAGATAATCTGCCAGACAAACTTCTGCAAATCGCAGCTGAGGGAATAGTATACCCAGTAGCAATACTCATTAATACATCTATTTCTGAGAGCATAGTACCTTCTGTCTGGAAGATATCAGACATAATACCTCTACACAACAGCATAAACCACTAGTTGCCACAATCAGCTGCAAGCAGTAGACAGAGAAGGCGCTAAGATCAACAGAGACCAGGCTGAAGACCTAGACATTGACTGGAGAGAAAGTATAATAGTTCAAGGAAATACTCAGGGCTCTAGCACCCCAAGAAGAGGAGGAAATAGGTGGAGTTGAAGAAGAATGGCAGTGCCTAAAAACAGCATGTGTTAGGACTACAGAAAAGATATGTGGCCGAGCCAGGTGTTGAAATAAGGTATATAAGAAAAGCTGGTGGTAGAATGCAAAAGTCCAGGAAGTCATCAAAAGAAAGAAGGAGTGGAGGATGAAGTGGGAGGTAGAAAAAACTGACCAGGCTAGGAAGGACTACTGGTTGGCTAACAAAGAATCTAAGAAAGAAGTTGCAATAGCAAAGAATAGGACATCAGAGGCACTGTACCAACTTCTGGAAAGTGACTCAGTAAGGAGCGCAAAGAAACTTTATCAGGTTGCAAGGCAAAGATTGAAAGATAAAGAAGATAGTCAGACATCCTTCATAAGGGATGCCAGCAACAACCTGCTCACCAGTCCAGAGGGCATCAAAGGCAGATGGAAGGAGTATTTCCAGAACCTTCTGAATGAAGAAAACTCCATAGAAGCTGTACTGCTCCAGAAACAGCCTACGACGAGAGAAGAAGAGGAGCCCACCCTAGAAGAAATAAGAACAGCACTAAGGAAGATGAAGTCAGGGAAAGCAGCAGGCTCAGATGAGGTCACAGCAGATATGATAAATGCTGGGTGAGATAGGGGAGAAATTGTTCCTGAGAGTACTACTAGCAGTGTGGAGAGAAAGGCGTATCCCACATGACTGGGGAATAAGCATACTCATGCCAGTGTACAAGAACAAAGGGGACATCCACAACAGTATGTAGTACAGAGGCATTGAATTCCTATCACATTGAATGAAAGTTCTGGAGAGGGTGATTGATAAATGGATATGCAGAGTAAGATGGGAGATGAGCAGTTTAGATTCAGATCAGGATGCAGCACAATTGACCTGATGTTTGCATTGAGATAGATACTTGAGAAGAAGATAGAGATGAAGAGAGAGTCCGACTGGGCATTCCTAGACTAGGAGAAAGCATATGACAAGATCCCAAGAAAGCTGATCTGGGCAGTACTGAGGTGGTTTGAAGTACCAGAAACATTGGTAGAATTAGTGCAGGCTATTTGATCTTCTTGATTCTTCCATCCTTTCTGGTATGAGTAGTAATTCAATCTTCTTGATTCTTCCATCCTTTCTGGTATATAAACCCTGTGTCTGCAAAAGGGTGTGGTTGTGTTTGCCAGGCTGTGGATGGTGATTCATTACTGAGACTAAGCAGAAATTCCTTAAGATTCCAAGAGCAGGATACATTATTTCTTACACTTATTTCATTGAATTGCACTTCTGTAATGCTTATAAATGTGTTATACAGTTAATCTACTACATTTTGCAGTGTTATAAAGCTTTTTTTACTGTTTCGCTGCATTTATGTACTGTTTTATACTGTTTTAACTGTATTTTTCATTACTATTTACTGTTTCATTAATGTAATTGCATGTTTACTGAATTACTTAACTGTAAACTGCTTTTTCATAGTGAGAGTTGTATTTTCTGTTTGTGAGTGCTCTGCCCATGCTTTTCTGTGCATTAATGATTTTTGAAGTTTCTGTGTTCTAGTCAGGTATCACATAACTGATTTGTTTGCAGTTTAAAGCTTTCTCTAGAGTCTCCTTGCTCCTTTATCTGTTTAAAACTTTCATTTAGTGGCTACAGCTAGTAGCTATAATAGTCCCCCCCCCGTTGTTGTCTTGTTCTTATACTTGGTGTCTTTGCAGTTGCCCACCCATACTTTATATTTGATTTGGGACACTCCTCCCAGTCTAGTGTCATTAGTTCATTCTACCTAATGGAGAGAGAACATTTGTGAAGGCCAACCCACTTAGATTCTTAACCTTGAATTATCTTCTGTTCCAGCTTTCTCCTTTTCCACTTTACTAAAAACACTACTAAAAAAAAAAATCTAAGCTCGTTTCCGCCCTTTCATGTAACGAGTCTAGTTCAGATATAGATTTGCTGTATCCCGGACTGTTTGTAAGCTCCTGAGCCCCCCTAAGCCTTTCTGTGTTGGATGGAAGCCTTCTAGCTTAGCAGTGGGAGTAGTAAGCACTAGGTAACTTACTTACCAACTAAGGAGTGTTTTTTGGCCCAGAAATTATAGTTATTGGTCATTTGGGCAGTTTTTATATCTCTCTCAACTTCCTGATTTAAATTTGCACTTGTTTCCCCTCTTTCCTGTAACTAGTCTAGTCCAGATACAGATTTGCTGTATCCAGGACTGTTTGTAAGCCCCTGAGCCCCCCCCCCCAAGCCTTCTGTGTTTGAGGGAAGTCTTCTAGTTTATCAGTGGGAGTGATAAGCACAAGGTAGCCTATCTACCACATAAGGAGTGGTTTCTGGCCCAGAAATTGTATTTATTGGCCATATGGGTAGTTTTTCCATCTCTCTCAACTTTCTGATTTAAAAGCCCATATTTGCACTTGTTTCCCCCTTTCCTGTAACTAGTCTAGTCCAGATACAGATTTACTGTATCCAGGACTGCTTGTAAGCTTCTGAGCCCCCCAAGCCTTTCTGTGTTGGAGGGAAGCCTTCTACCTTATCAGTGGGAGTGATAGGCACTAGATAGCCAATCTACTACAACACAAGTGGTTTCTGGCCCAGGTTTATGGTTTATTCACCTGTTGGGCAGTTTCTTCCATGTCTTTCATCTTTCTGGCTTAAAAGCTTGTGTTTGCACTTGTTTCCCCCCTTTCCTGTAACTAGTCTAGTCCAGACACAGATTTGCTGTTTCCAAGACTGTAAGCTTCTGAGCCCCCCAAGCCGTTCTGTGTTGGAGGGATGCCTTCTAGCTTATAAGTGGGAGTGGTAAGCACTAGGTAGCCTATCTACCACAAGAGGAGTGGGTCCTGGCCCAGAAATTGTAGTTTATTGGCTGTTTGGACAGTTTTTCCATCTCTCTCAACTTTCTGGTTTAAAAGCTTGTGTTTGCTGTAACTAGTCTAGTCCAGATACAGACTTGCTGTATCCAGGACTGTTTGTAAGCTTCTGAGTGGTGCCAGAGTCTGCTCTCCAATTTTTCCCTTAGATCTACTAGTTCTCTCTTCTCCTGGCATTTATACTAGCTTATTAGTCTGGCACCAGACTTCTTGTAGCAATTATTGTAGCACACAAGTGCTACCAGCACTAAACATTCTACAAGGAAACAGATCTAGTACTTATTATCAATGCCCACCCCTCCAGACATGTCTAAAGTTCAGTTCCCTGTGCTTTCTCCTATTAACCTGGTGAACTTGGGCATCCTGAGGCATGTAGCAACTGCCTCATGTACACCGACAACCATCTCCTCATACCTTCCAACACTCAGATTTGTGAGAGATGCACTTATATATCCAGACTGGAAGCCACGCACTCTCCAGCCAACACCGGAATAGCTGGTCAAGAGGAGAAGATCAACACTTGCACCACACCACATGGAACACAAAGCCCTCCGGAACACACACCAGCACTGCCTTTACATAAAAACATAAACCACACACCCACCTTTGCAGAGGTTCTCAATAAAAATCTACCCAAGCAGCAGAGACCTGCAAGGCAGAAATTGACTCTACCACCACAACACAAAACTAATCACAAGACACATAACTCTCCTAAACAGTGTTCCACTCAACCAAAGCCCCTAAGGCAAAACAGCATACCCAACACACTAGTCATAGGTGACTCCATAGTTAGGCACACTGATGTCCCACTCACTAGGATGAATAAGGAGAAAGTAACAGTCAGCTCCCTGTCATGTGCCAGGATATGACACATAATGCATGCACTCAACAACAGGTACAAATATGACTCTGTCATTGTAAATGTGGGTGTGAATGACCTGAGACATACCTCCCTGGACTATAGGAAAAGAGACATGGAGGAGCTCTCGGATTATGTAGCCCAGGTGGGTATGACCCTAACCCTGAGCAGCATCCTACCATCTCCCAGAATGATACCACAGTACAAGCAGAAAATGATTGATTTCAACAATTGGCTAAGTTTCTAGTGTCATTTTAAGGGGATCCAGTATCTGTCTGCCTGGGATGACGTGACTGACAGACCTCGATGCTTTGCCAGAGATGGCCTGTATCTGTCACCCCTGGGCTTCCAGATATGGCTAAGCCTCTTGTCACCCCTATAGTACCTTTTTTAGGCGTTGTTCCAAAGACCAAATTACCATCATAACAGCTACAAATAAATGCAATCTGAGGGTCATGTTGCTCAATGCTAGAAGTCTAAATCTCAAAATGCAGTAATTTGAGGCACTCCTTAAAATGGAGAACATCGATATTTGTGCTGTAACAGAGACCTGGTTCAGGGCAGCAGAAAGCACCCCTGCACTAGCAGGTTATAACTCATTCCACACCTTTCTTCCCCAGAACTTGGACCGAAGCTCCAAAGACAGTGGTGTTTCTATATTCATAAAGGATGCACATACCTCCAGACTGGTAGCCCAATATAATGCATCAGAGATAGTTCAGGTGCAGCTAACATTGGGTAAGACAGAGATTCAGGTCATAGCCTGCTATAGGCCCCCAACCTTGTCCCAAGACTCGCACTCCACATTCTAAGCACCCTGGAGAATATTAGGGTCCAACCTAACACTCTCTTACTAGGCAAATCTAACTACCCCTCCATTAACTGGGTAAACTACTCATTTACCAATACACTTGCCCAACGTTTCCTGGAGTTCATCAATTCCAATGCCCTGGACCAGTTCATTCTTACCCACACTAGAGGTAGCAATATCCTTGACCTGGTCATTACTAACATTGGTGACTGTTGCTCTACACCAATAGTCAGCTCCTCCATGGTTAGATCTGACCACAAACTAATCACCTTGGAAATCCACATCCCACCCCCACCCCCACCCCCAGCAAAGGTAACCACCATGAAAATCTTCTTCTCCAAAGCTAACTTTGGGATCCTAAAAGCAGAGGTGGCTAACTTCACGGCACCCATGCAGATGGAGAATAGTTGCATGACCGCAGAATCATACACCAATGCACTGTACGAACACGTACACAAATGCATGGATCTCGCCATACCCAATAGAACCAAGACACTCTCCTTCAAAAAAGGAAGCCAATCTGGTAGTCCCCTGCCATAAACAAACTCTACAACAGAAGGAGGAAACTGATGTGGAATAAGGTGAAGTCCCAAGACTGGAAAGACTCCCTTATCTGCCTCAACAAGAAGTTGAGATCCCTCATCAAATCCTCTAAAGCTAGCTAGGAAAACAAAATTGCAACAGATAGTAAAAGCAACACAAGGCCTTCTATTGTTATGTAAAGAATCCTCATGGCAATACCCAGATTTGCTCTGAGCTACTGCACAATGATACCTCCTATACCGAGCCAACAGATACTGCCAGTATACTGGCCGACAGATTCATTACCAACTTTATCCCCCTAAAGGACCAATCACAATACCATTAGATTGACAGGCACCCAGTATTACTGTTCCACAGGTTAAAACAGCACTTTCCAAGGCCAAGAATACAGCTTCTATGTGACCTGAAAATATCCCTGGATGCATTCTACATGAATTACAGAGTGAACTGGCACATCACATGTGTGCCCTGTTCAATCACAGCCTCACCTCAGGCTTTGTCCCTGTCAAATGGTGCACTGCTACAGTCATCTCACTCCACAAAAGAGGAGTGACTACAGACCCTGGGAACTATTGCCCCATTAGCCTGATGAGTCTGATATGCAAAGCTATGGAATGCATCATCATGGACCTAATAAACAAGGATATAGGGAATATCCAAACTCTGAATCCCACACAGTTTGGTTTTGTGAAGGGTAGATTATGCCTGCTCATCTTGGTTGACTTCTTTGAGTCAGTCACCAGAGCTGTGGATGAAGGGAAGGTAGTTCATACAGCCTACCTTGATCTGGCCAAGGCTTTTGATACCATTCCACACTCAGGAATCATATAAAAACTCACTAAACTTGGCATCAACCCCTATATCACTTGGTGCATTGCAAACTGGCTCACAGATAAAACCTACAGTGTGAAAGTAGCTGACTCCAAGTCAGACTGCCGATTAGTCACAGCGGAGTCCCAAAGGGTTCAGTCCTGGGTTGTCTCCTGTTTGGTATCTACTTCTCTGAAGTCCAGGCCAACACAAAGGGACTCTGCCTGACAAAGTTCATGGATGATTGCAAGTTGGGAGCTATTATTAACTCCCCAAGTGATATTGACTTCCTATAGAATGGCCTCACTGTGACCGATGACTGGTGTCAGAACCATGGCCTTAAGCTCAATGCCAAAAAATGTGTCATCATCCCCTTTGGGAAAAACACAGTTCCCATGAATTACCACATTGATGGTAGTCCACTGAACACAGAAGGCATTATAAGAGATGAGAACACAGGTTGACAGAAACCTCTCTTTTGATCACCACATTGCCACTGTGGTCAGAAAGTCCTTCTATGTGGCACATCTCATTACTAAGGGTTTTGCATCCAGGAAGAAAAAGGTCATTGTCTCCCTCAACTTTTTCCTCATTAGGCCAATCATTGAGTACAATGCCCTATTTGGCATGTACCTCACTAGACACCTGCAACAACTGGAGAGGTTGCAAAAGTACCTCACAAGGAGGATTCTATGCCTTAAACACTTGTCCTATATGGACAGACTCAAAAAACTCCAACTGTTCTCTGTCTCATATTGCCTTCTTAGAGGCGATCACTTCTTGACTTACAAAGCCATGTCTGACTCAGCTCTGTTAGAAATGCTACATCTAAAGAAATCCCAATCCCTCCGCACCACACTCTTCAGAGACCTAAACCTCATTATCACAATTAACAGAACATGCTGAAGGGACAGGTTGATAACCCAGAGACCGCCCATGCTATGGAACAGACTTCCCATACATGTCAAGCAGAGCACCTCGCTGACCCTCTTCAAGAGAAATCTTGATGAGTGGATGGGAAACAGAAAATTCACCCCGGGGATAACTCCAGCAGCACTACTTGACAGAGGCTCTGGGAACTAAGGCCGGGTGGCACTACGTCAGGTTAATCCTATGGCTAAGCTTGCAAAGGCCCCAGGGCCATTAGCCTAGTACATACCTATGAACCTATGAACCTATGTACAAGGACTCAATGACTCAAGTACGAACAGTGTTTGACCTCACAGAGGGGCTCCCAGTGGGAGTGGGTGTACATCAGGGTTCAGCTTTGAGCCCACTGCTGTTCATACTGATGATGGTCTACATTAGCAAACAGGTTGGAGGGGAGGGATCAACAAAGCTGCTGTATGCAGATGATGTAGCAGTGCAGGCAGACTCTGAGCTAGAACTTCAGCAAATGATAGGAGAATGGAATGAAAATCCAAAGGCACATGGGATGAAACTAAGCACAGATAAGACGGTGGCAATGGCAGCAAATTGGGAAATCAGAAGAAGCTGAGAATAGAGAAGGGAAGATAGTGGAACAGGTAAACAGCTTCAAGTATCTGGGATGAGTAGTTCAGGAGAAGGGTAGTCTGAATGAAGAGGTCAAAACTAGAATCATAGTGGCTGCAGCCAACTGGTATAGAGTATCAGTTGTAGTCTATGACAGAAGAATGCCAAAGAAGCTGAAAAGTAAGGTGCACAAGACAGTGGTATGACCAGTACTACTGTATGGTACAGAAACCTGGCCAGTAAAGGCAGAACAGTTGAAGAAGCTGAGAAAGGTGAGAAAGGTGATAGGATGCACACTGTGGGACAGACAAAGAAATGAGGACATAAGAGCAGAAGGCAAAGTAGCTCCAATTGCAGAAAAGATCAAAGAGAACATATTACAATGGTTTGGGCACATGTGTAGAAAAGGAGAAGACAATCTGCTAAGGAAGATTTGGCACAAACAGTTATAAGGTAAGAAGAAGCAAGGACATCCAGCAAAGAGGTGGATGGATTGTGTGAAAGAAGATCTGCGACAGTCAGGCATGAGTGTTGAAGAAAGCAGGAGTGTGGCACTGAATCCAGAGAGTTGGTGACAGTTAACACGGTACCCCGACCCCATGTAGAAAAATGGGAAAAAATGGGGCTGATGATGATGACCTTTGCACAAAAGAGGCAGTTCCACAGAACTCAGTAACAATTGTCCAATTGCCATCTTATCACTCTTATCAAAAATCTTAGAGAGAGTCATCCATACTCAACTCATAGGCTACCTTCACACCCACAAACTAGTATCTAACACACAGCATGGTTTTAATCCCTATCACAGTACCACTACTGCCCTATTGTCCTTTACTAATATAGTCAACCACTATAGAAATCACAGACAATTTGTATCTGCCGTATTTTTAGACTTGTCCAAAACCTTTGACATGGTAAATCACAACAAACTAATTAAGATCCGCTCCTCCCTAAACCTTAGTAGCTCCTCTATCACCTAGTTCCAAGACTACTTATTAGGATGTCAGCAGGTAATGCCACCTCTCAACTTTCCTGCCAGTTGCCTTAGGGGTCCCTGAAGGCTCCATCCTTCGACCTTGCTTTTCTCTTTCTTTACCAATCAACTCCACACCTCCACTCCTCATGCCTCTGTGATACAATACACAGATGATTCTACTCTAATATGCACAGCCTCTTCCCTGCAAGACCTCCACACCATAAACCAAGATTCATTTCTGGCAGTAGAAACATGGCTCACCAACTTCCAACTCAACCTAAACCCCAATAAAAGAAAGTTGCTTCTCCTTTATCCCTCTAGACCTTCCTCTACTTAACTAACTTTCAACTTTGAGTCCAAAAACAAAACTATTATCAGCCCAGTAACACATACAAAACTGCTAGGGGTCAAAACTGACAACAATCTGAAATTTGACATTCATATTGCCTAAACGATTAAAAAAAATGTTCACAAAAATGAGGTCTTCATTACAGAAACAAACAATTTTAACTAGATCCACAAAAGCTATCATCGTCCATGCATGCCTCCTGTTAACTCTCTTATATGCCTCCCCTGTACTAACCAACCTCCATAAAACTGATCTTACCAAGCTAGAATGATGTTACAACAAAATTTCCAAGTTTGCTACTGATGCCACACACAGGTCACATCAATGCACTTCTCTTAAACAACTAAATTGGGTAGAACTCCCTCACCTGTTACACTATAAACAACTAACCTTTACCCACAAAATCCTGCATCAACCAGATAAAATCCCTGCTCTCAAAAATCTTACATAACAATACACCACTTCTAGAGCCCTCCTATTCAGTGATAAACTCATGTTAGAGACCACCAAAGCTAACAACTCAGCTCGGGAATTTCTCTTTTCATACATTATTCCTAAATATGGAATAAGCTGCCTACCTCTATTTCCTCTAACTGCTCCACAGTACAATTCAAAACGCTCCTAACTACTCATTTAGTAAACACTTGGCTTTGTTCTTGCAACCGTCCTGGATAATTCAGTTCTGTATACTTAACCACACTTCCTCAGGTAGTGCTATCATACTTCACTTGTTTATCTCATTTCTATTGTAACTTGCCTTCCTACTTCACTTGTTTATCTCATTTCTATTGTAACTTGCCTTCCTCTTTATCTATGTTTATACTCACATATCTCATGTTGATATTGTAACCACTAAAGTACTGCATTGCCCATGTTTGTACTATTACTGAATTTGTATGCTACTATAATTTCCTTTTACTATCATTAATTTTTATTTTTACAATGTATGTTTTTGTTATTGTTGGAGCTTTTCTACCCGGGTCTCTGCTGAAAAAACACCTGCGTCCAGTCAGACTTTCCCAGTAGACAACTGTAAAATAAATAAATAAATATGCAGTGAAGGAGCAATGGTAAGGTTGTGTGCTGTAACAAAAAGGCAATTTTACTGGGTGCTGACCTTTAGTCCCAGGCAGCCCTTGATTATAGAAAGTGTTCACCTAACCTTGTGACCACCACCAGTAATGGGAACCCCCCATGCCAGATTTTATATGTGCTACTCAGCTACAGTGAAAAGCAAATAATTCTGCCCTTCTCACTGGCTGTCAGGTATGTCTTTTGCAGAAGGACTTTGGCCCAGGAATAGCCAAGCAGTAGCAAGCTTTGAGCAATATCAGATCACTACATACCTGATATTAATGTTTTCAGTTCTGGTGAAGTTCCAATTCTGGTATAAGGAACACAAGCACTTAACTGATATCACTTGACATTAGAATATTTTTCCCGTGTATATTTTTGGAGATTTTTAAGCTTATTTTGTTCCATTTCTGGTTCTTTTTAGCATACCCAATGCTTTTTATCATCATATAACTCTAAACCTGCAGACATTGAAAACTGCAACAGAGACCCTTAAAAACTAGAAATAACCATCTAAAAGAAATCAGGATATCTAACTGGCTTAAAATTTAAATATCAAATAGCACAGTAGGACTGGGAATACTAATCAGAAACATGTTTAAAAAAATGCTTTTGCACAATTTTTTCCACCAGTAAAGTTGTGTTAAACCTGCTCTAAATCAAATACAAATTAATGCCTGAACAGTCATTTTGACCATTTATTACAAAAAGTGCATGACATATTTGTAAACTATTATGTTCCAAAATTGGAACAATGAGCACGAATGGGTATATGAATTCGGAATATGAAGAATACTATGGGCAGAAAGGTTAATGTACATTTTATATATTTATGTCATGTGAAAGTCCATGAAACTTGCTTCATGGAGGTTAACCCTCCACTTGACATACATTTTTGTTGTGTTCTTACAGGCTGAACAACCATTATGCTTTTCTACACGAATTATCCAATGCTCTATGCCATCTTTTCTCACTTATTTGGGCACTCTGGTAAGCACTGTTGAGGTTTTTGATCTTCCACTTCTGGAAGCCTCAGTGCCATATTTCTGCAATTATACAGCAACTACCTTCCTTCTGAAGCCAAGATAATCCAGAGTTTCAGTGTCCGATGCTTTCAACTTTCACTTCAGCTGCCAGGCATTATGCAGACTAGTGTCAAGGATGAAAAGGAAAAAGGTCACCACCACTTCTTTGACCTTATTCCAACTCTATAATTGTGACTTCTGATCCATTCTATCATGTCCTCCATTGTACAGGTTTATTTATTTATTTTACAGTTGTCTACTGGGAAAGTCTGACTGGACACAGGTCCTTTTTCAGCAGAGGCCAGGGGAGGAAAGCTCCAACAATAACAAAAACATACATTGTAAAAATAAAAATTAATGATAGTAAAAGGAAATTATAGTAGCATACAAATTCAGTAATAGTACAAACATGTACTTCTTTACAGTGTTTGGTTGAAGAATGGCCAATTTGCATTTTCGGGTAGAGATCCATCATTGGACAGACACCACTGGGTTAACAGGCCTGACATTGGTAATCACTGTGACAAGTCGATTATCATTCCAAGCTACTAACAAGGAAATGGAATTTCTGTCTAACAGGAATTCATATGATCCTTGTTCCTTGAAACTCTCCTTCTGCATGACTGGACAGTTCTCAGTCCTATTAGTCATTACAGTTCCAGTGTAACCATAGCCCATGTAAGAAAGTCATTTGAGCTAAAGAACCTGTCAGCACATAACTGGAAAGGTGCATTTGCTGGTAAAACAGAAACCAACTTCAGTACAACTGATGCATCTAGTCCAAATTCCAGATTCTCAGGAGTAACTGAGACACCCTAATATGCCTCAAATTGGATGAAATACCCCAGTCTATCTCAGATGCACCAAAATGTATACCCAAATCATATGGATTTTCCTTTTAAGAACTACTTGGTGCCATGTCTCCAGAGATATGGAGCCACACTTTCATCAATTGACAGATGCTGCTCTAGGATAACATAGTTCCTATAACAATCATTCAACATAGTCATAAGCTGGGGCATATTTGCAAATTTGTCACTGGGATTCAAATTGCTGTTGTCAGCACAGTGAAAATATAACATCATCATTTTAAAGTGATTATGCCTCATAGAGTTTGCAACAGCTGGAATAAAAGTTTCTGTGTCAACTTCCCACATCATATGCCAGCATGACAAATCCAGAAATCCAGAAAGCAGAAAGATATTCAGAAAAAAAGTATAATTCACCCAGGTCTGTTTCAAAACTGTGATCACATTTTACTGTTTGTTCATAAAGGGTTATCATCTGCACCAAGTAATTGCATATGTCTTCATCAAAGTATAATTCAAAAAGGGAAACTGGTTCAACATCTCTTGGGAACTGCTGGTTTCCTAAATCAAAATTTGGAAAATCAGGTTTTAGGTCTTTTCTCACCCAGCATGCTTGTCTCCCAAATGCTGTAATGACTGCTCTCTCTTCAGATGAGGAAGAGGAATCTTCCTTGGCTGATCTAGATTTCATCTGTTGCGTGATTCTTATTTTTGGTCTCTCATCACAACATATGGAAACAGTTCTTTTGCCCTGTCTGCTTGTACTAGGCTTATTTTCTTCCCCATGCATTGTCATGACTGGATCCTTTGAGTTTTTCCTTGGTATGCTTGGTTTTGTTTTGTGACTCAAATGTTGCTCTTGACTGCAACATTGTAGAACTCTAACCTTCCTCTGTTTGTCATTGATTTTTCAAAATGTCCTTCTTCTTCAGATGGAGATGAAGATTCTCCATTGCCATCCAGTGTATCACCCACATAACATGTTTGTCCATTCTGTGTAATTAGAGCATGTCCATGGGCACTGAGTTGCCTCTCACTGAGATTGTTGATGTTCCCAGACCTCTCTTCATCCATGCTGTCTTTTCTGATTTATTTCCATTGCCCAGTGGCTCAATGCATATATCTGCACAGAAAAAAAATATTTTTCTTCTAAAATGACAAGCACTTCCTTGACAGGATAAGTGCCTGAAATAAATATGTCTAGATGTAATTATATCTTATAGACGCTAAGTGTGATAAAATAATAGAAAGCAGTAGGACTATGATACTAAATGCACTTGCCATTTCTCATATTATGGGTTAGGGTTATTGTAGCTTAGAACAAATGCATATAATATATGCCTACATACCACTGGGAGGGCAGCCCAGAACTGATTAGTCAAATATGATGCATCTTCCACCATCTCCTGTTTCAGATTTCAAAACCAGAAACTCAAAACATTGTGTGCCATGCCCTGTACCCATTTATTCCTACTGTTCCACATTTGGAACATGTGCAAAAATGCTGTATAAAGATGATGGCTCCAAATGAAACCATTTTGTATGTAGAGGTACATTACTACAGGAGTAAAGTATAAAACCCAGTACTAAACTTTTGATTGTTTCAGTGTTTGTTGTCAAAGAGACTTGCCTAACATGTGACATTTTGCACAGTCTGAAAAATTATTAGATTTTGTAATGAAGTAACTTTTTCCCCCAGAAATCACAAGCTAATCAATACACCTTTACCCAGCACAGCTAAACACACTAAGGTGAAGGCCAAATAATAAATTTGGACTTTATGTGTGTCACAGTTAATGTTTACCCCCCCCAAAAAAAAATCAGAATGTTCCATTTTTGGAACACTGGGCAGAGAATGACAAAAAGTATGGAATATATAAGCACGTCATCAGAGACAGTGTAGAATTCACAGGCTTTAGTTTTGTGTAAGAAAAAGGGAAATGTCAGATGTGTGTCTTTTTCTTTAAATTATTATTGCCACTAATATTGTTATGTAGTTTGGTTTTCTGTATACTAGGCAGCTTCAAAAATCACATGTGATGAAATGGATTCAGAAAATTTCATGAAAGGGTAAATCAAGGTTGAAAATGGTGACATACATTAAAAAATAAGACATCCTGTGCATGGGTAAATCAGGCCTGAAAACAGTAATGTTCCTCCAAAATAAGGACAGTTGACAGGTCTGGATCACTGTGTTTCAAAAATGGTATACCAGTAGATTTCAAGTGAGGCTGCTTTGAAATTTTACAAGACAATATGATTAATGGTCCTGTCTATTATCAAACCAGCAGATAACTCTACCAGCAAGAGACAACTGGAGGCAAGTATCAGAGAGATACAAGAAAATAATGGACATCAATACATTTGTGATGATTCCTGCCTATGGATCATTATATAATTAAAATAGCCTTACTAAGGCAAAATTTACTGATCTGTGAGTCACACAAAAAAATCCCAAGCAAGAAATGTTTTCAAGGAGGAGCTGTAGATCAGTAACAGGTTTGATCTACTACCGCTTGATGATAGTGCTGAAGCTCAAAATGGTTTAGACATACTGCATCACCAGGAGATGAAAATGAGAAGAGGAAAGTAAACAGGAAGAGGTATGGACATTATCCATTAAAAAACACTAAAAAATTTATGGGACAAGCTAAACATGGTAATAAGTTAACAAATTCTGTACGTCAAGAGCACTGGGTAAAGGTTTGTAGAGCATGGAAGACATGTAAGTTTGAGAGTTACTTATGCAGTGACTCTGTTACATTTCAGTCTGGGCATAGTAACTTTTGTGAGCTTTCAGGTTGCTAGGCAGCCAATCAACCCTTTAATAATCTGACTGTATTTTCTAGATGAGTATCCAGGAAGAGGTCTGCAAAATGGAGGATCTGGTAAAAGCATTATAGGAGAGATGCAAGTTAAAATGTTTGAAAACCAAAGAGTTGGTTGTGCATATAACAATCTTTATAAACAGTATGTATTGGCAAAATTCATGTGAGTACAGTTATTCTTTGAAAGGGTGTCAAAAGAGAATAAATAGTGGATTATAGATAATTATTAGTCCGGCTGCCATTGTGGGCCATGTTAAATCTAGCCAGTTTCCCTAAAGGGTGATAATATTGTGGTGGTGAGGTAAACACCTTAACCATTTTGCCAACCCCCAACCTATTCTTCTTCTTTTAGCATTTAGACTTCAGGAAAAAGAAGGAAGACAGTAGTTAAGTCTAAATGTTAAAAGAACAACAGGTTAGGGTTTAGATTTAAGACTAGGAAGGGAGACAGTAGCTCCAGATGACAGGCCAGAAAGCTCCAATAGAATGCTTGCAGCTGAAGAAGGAATCAATAATGCATTCAAAGGTTTTTATTCCAAGCTACTCAAGATATAGTGGATAGAGCCAAATAAAGATGAGCACACCACAGAGACCAAGTCCGATGACAGGCAATATTTTCTGCTTAAAAACCTCAGCTTTGGCCGGCTAACAACTTGCTATATTCCACTGGACGTATAAGAGAATTTAAGTACCTTTATCTGCTTTTTTTTTCAAAAAAAATTACAGTATTTGGGTTGATTTCAGCTGTGTGAGAGGGAATATTTGGCTGAACTGAAGTTTTCACTCTGCTCTGCAATTTGGAAGAAATATTAACTGAACTGGTAGTTAGTCAGTGTTTGCTGAATTTTGTTATTTGCTAGTAATTACAGGTGTGGGGGTAGTCACATTCTTTGATTTCCTGTCCTTGCCTATTTAAGTGGTACAGTGTGAAATATTTTCTGCTTAAAAACCTCAGCTTTGGCCGGCTAACAACTTGCTATATTCCACTGGACGTATAAGAGAATTTAAGTACCTTTATCTGCTGTTGTTTTTCAAAAGAAATTACAGTATTTGGGTTGATTTCAGCTGTGTGAGAGGGAATATTTGGCTGAACTGAAGTTTTCACTCTGCTCTGCAGTTTGGAAGAAATATTAACTGAACTGGTAGTTAGTCAGTGTTTGCTGAATTTTGTTATTTGCTAGTAATTACAGGTGTGGGGGTAGTCACATTCTTTGATTTCCTGTCCTTGCCTATTTAAGTGGTACAGTGTGAAATATTTAATGCTTAAAAACCTCAGCTTTGGCCGGCTAACAACTTGCTATATTCCACTGGACGTATAAGAGAATTTAAGTACCTTTATCTGCTTTTTTTTTTCAAAAAAAATTACAGTATTTGGGTTGATTTCAGCTGTGTGAGAGGGAATATTTGGCTGAACTGAAGTTTTCACTCTGCTCTGCAGTTTGGAAGAAATATTAACTGAACTGGTAGTTAGTCAGTGTTTGCTGAATTTTGTTATTTGCTAGTAATTACAGGTGTGGGGGTAGTCACATTCTTTGATTTCCTGTCCTTGCCTATTTAAGTGGTACAGTGTGAAATATTTTCTGCTTAAAAAGCTCAGCTTTGGCCGGCTAACAACTTGCTATATTCCACTGGACGTATAAGAGAATTTAAGTACCTTTATCTGCTTTTTTTCAAAAGAATACAGTATTTGGGTTGATTTCAGCTGTGTGAGAGGGAATATTTGGCTGAACTGAAGTTTTCACTCTGCTCTGCAGTTTGGAAGAAATATTAACTGAACTGGTAGTTAGTCAGTGTTTGCTGAATTTTGTTATTTGCTAGTAATTACAGGTGTGGGGGTAGTCACATTCTTTGATTTCCTGTCCTTGCCTATTTAAGTGGTACAGTGTGAAATATTTTCTGCTTAAAAACCTCAGCTTTGGCCGGCTAACAACTTGCTATATTCCACTGGACGTATAAGAGAATTTAAGTACCTTTATCTGCTTTTTTTTTTCAAAAAAATTACAGTATTTGGGTTGATTTCAGCTGTGTGAGAGGGAATATTTGGCTGAACTGAAGTTTTTACTCTGCTCTGCAGTTTGGAAGAAATATTAACTGAAATGGTAGTTAGTCAGTGTTTGCTGAATTTTGTTATTTGCTAGTAATTACAGGTGTGGGGGTAGTCACATTCTTTGATTTCCTGTCCTTGCCTATTTAAGTGGTACAGTGTGAAATATTTTCTGCTTAAAAACCTCAGCTTTAGCCGGCTAACAACTTGCTATATTCCACTGGACGTATAAGAGAATTTAAGTACCTTTATCTGCTTTTTTTTCATAAATTTACAGTATTTGGGTTGATTTCAGCTGTGTGAGAGGGAATATTTGGCTGAACTGAAGTTTTCACTCTGCTCTGCAGTTTGGAAGAAATATTAACTGAACTGGTAGTTAGTCAGTGTTTGCTGAATTTTGTTATTTGCTAGTAATTACAGGTAGTCACATTCTTTGATTTCCTGTCCTTGC
>NC_056737.1:1430118144-1430156051 GCF_019279795.1 Protopterus annectens
ATATTAACATAATATATAAAAGGAGGGAAAAAATGTGCTGTTGCTTGTGAGAAGTAAAGCTTTCTTTACATACTGTCAGCCTTGTGAACTATTTCAGTTTTTTTTTTAACACACATTGATTAGGAACTGCTATATTTGCATTGTCGTGGCAACAGAAAACAGCTGTGGCAGTTTCTATGGACGTTGTGAATCTGTGAAGTGCATTTAGCCTTGCAGATAACAAATAAAAAAGTAACATTGTTTAGCTATTAAACTGAATTACAATCTAAGGAAGGGTAAATTAGATAACTCAATAGAACAACTTGTAAATACTTTATAAATTACTCACAATGGACTACACATTCCTGGAAACTCAACTGAAATGTCCCCAAATTACTTGTGAACTTAAATGAATCTGCCTGATTAATAAGTATAACTTACTTTAACAACCTGAATCCATAAACTAGATATGCTACATTATATATGTCACTTGCATATGACAGTCTCTAGAGCACACGAAAAAATACATATTATTTTTGCAACATGCTATATTTGCACTAACCATACATTCTAAACTAATTCAATTGGCAACTGACAAGTTAGTTATTTGAAACATCAGTCTAAATATTAATTGTGCCCTTGAAATATTGTTGCCGTTTTGACAAAACAAAACCTGAATTGAAAAAGGAATGATTTGAAGAAGTAAAGTATTGTACAGATTTCAAAGACAGCTATTGTCACTACAGTATAAGTAGAAATGTATACATGTAAGGAAAAATGTAAATGCTTTACACTTTTAGTTAAAATAGCTTATTGTTAACTTTTTGCTTTATCAGAAAATTTAAAGAGCTAGGAAATTATTTGTAATTTGTCTTTATAATGTTTACTAGAGTGATGTTAGTCACTGACTTGTTTAATAAATTGCGAGTCATGTACAAGACGGACTACTGAATGTTATTTTTGTTTACCTATGTTTGCTGAATTTCTTTTATTAGTACTGATTTAAAACAAGTGAAAGAAAGGTGAGGGAAATCTCTGTTTTTGGTCAAGGGAGGAGAGGCTTAAGAGTATTCTAACTGCCCCGAGAACTCTCTAAGATGCTATAAGCACTATTTGATTAATACTTACCTAAGGTAAGTCTTGATTACCATATGGATACCTAGACATTCATTCTAGACCTGATGTGATTACCCATTCTGGAAGCAGGAGGTGCCCTATGCAGGGTGGGAATTGTCAGGGTGATCATAGTTCATTCTTAGACTCTGCTTTGTAAATCTATAAATATGTAAAAGCACTGCACACTAGAATGTAGGGCACCTCTACTCAGAGTCAGGATACCACTGATAAGCCATGTCTTTTCATAAGTGTAAGTTGATGTTGATGAGCTGAAGAGTGGGAAAGTAAAGGAAGACAGTACACCTACAGTAAATTCATATTTCATTGATAATCACTCATTGTCTCCTACAGAGTCTTTTTAGTCAAATTATTTTAGTAATAATCTATTTGCTGTTGGCTTATTTAGTGTATGCTCCTCTGCTGCATTTAATTTATCTGAAATTACATATCTGACATGTTTGGGATTTCTTAAGGGTAACTAAATATTGGATATTTGCTAAGTCAACATAATTGATTATACTACTAACATTCCATCCTGATATATAAAATACTATAGAATAACAATAGAATAATATAGAATTTCATATCTCTTTTAAGAAAATTATCCATATAATAATTTAACATATGGAGCTCAGTTGATATTGTTGGTTGAAGGTATGAGTGATAATCCAATAGATCTATCTTTATCTATTGGATTAGGAATGACTTTCATTCCATGTTTAATGGGAAATTCATATTTACTTGTATTTGATACTTTAGAATTAATGTTTTATAGAAGTACGTTTTTTAAAGCCTGACCAGAAATTTACCCTACTTGTATTTAAAGAAGAAAGAACAATAAATTACACTCCCAAGTTTACACACATAAAAAAACAACATTCAATATTATCAGAGAATATGGTACAACTACTATAATCAAAATAATAAAAAAAAGATGCGAAATGTTTCTTCCAACAATAACTTGAAATGGATTTAACATTCTCATCATTAAATACTAATGGCTTAAATAATGCAAATAAAATATCAAACTTACTAAATTATTTAAATCTAAATAAGGCACATGTAGTATTTCTCCAGGAAATACATTTTAAGACTAATGATAGCTTTATTTGTAACTTAATTGTTGGAACCTGTGTTCTGAGAGACTGCCTTCTAGACTATCTATAAATATACAGAGCTGAGTATTTTTTTTGGTTATAGAGTTTGTTAATTGTTGCTTAGATCTCTGTTGAAACTGTTGTCTCACTGTTCTGAGAGACTGATCTGCAAATATACAGAGCTGAGTATTTTTTTTTTGGTTTTAAAGTTTGTACTGTTATTTGTTGCTTAGATCTCTGTTGAAACTGTTCTCCCCACCCCCATTTTCTGCTGTGTCTTCAGTTGGTATAACTGTTTTTTACAGCTTGTGTGTTATCTAACTCAAGGATCACTTACTTTGATGTGTTAGTAACAGCCTGCATTTAATTGTTGGAACCTGTGCTCTGAGAGACTGCTTTCCAGACTATCTGCAAATATACAGAGCCGAGTATATATATTTTTTGGTTATAGAGTTTGTTAATTGTTGCTTAGATCTCTGTTGAAACTGTTGTCTCACTGTTCTGAGAGACTGATCTGCAAATATACAGAGCTGAGTATTTTTTTTGGTTTTAAAGTTTGTACTGTTAGTTGTTGGTTAGATCTCTGTTGAAACTGTTTTCCCTCCCCACCCCCCATTTTATGCCATGTCTTCAGTTGGTATAACTGTTTTTATACAGCTAATAGCCTGTATTTAATTATTGGAACCTGTGTTCTGAGAGACTGCCTTCCAGACTATCTGCAAATATACAGAGCTGAGTATATATTTTTTGCTTATAGAGTTTGTTAGTTGTTGCTTAGATCTCTGTTGAAACTGTTTTGTCCCACCCACCCTCTCTATTTTTGTTTTGTAGTTTACATTTGGTGGCTTTTGCAGTTGCTCACCCCACTGTAGATTTGACCTGGGACACTCTCCCAGTCCCATCTCTTTACCACATTCTACCTAATAAACTCTTTCTGCACTTACTCTTAGTCCTTTTTAATTTAATTGCATTTTTTAAACTGTGTTTGGTGTAATATTGCTACATAATCAAGTGTACTTTTACTACTGTTTTTGCTACTTTTCTGAAAAAAAAACCTGTAAGCCTGTTTCCTACCTTTCCTGTAACTAGTGTTCCAGATACAGATTTGCTGTATCCAGGACTGTATGTAAGCTACTGAGCCCCCCAAGCCTTTCTGTGTTGGAAGGAAGCCTTCTAGCTTATCAGTGGGAGTGGTAAGCACTAGGTAACCTGTCTACCACATAAGGAGTGGTTCTGGCCCAGAAATTGTAGTTACTGGCCGTTTGGGCAATCTTTTCCATCTCTCTCAACTTTCTGATTTGAAAGCCTGCATTTGCACTTGTTTCTGTCCTGTAACTTGTCTAGTACAGATACAGATTTTTAGTTTTAGCACTTAAATTTGCTTATTCATGCTCAGCACTTGTTCAGAACTTGTAAGCACTAAATAAGCTACTAATTACTATAGCACTCAATCTTTCTCATTACCTAGAGGAAAACAGTTTTTGTACTTTCTTTTCACAGTTGCTTAGAGAAAAACAGCTCTTGTACTCACTTTCCTCACTTATCTAGAGGAAAATATTTTTTATTCCGGCATGTCCAAGGGTTAGCTCCCAGTGTTCTCTCCTGTCTAGCTGATGAATCTGGGCATATTGAGGCAATGTAGAAATTGCCTCAGGTACACAGACAACCCTCTCCTCCTACCACCCAACACTACAATCTGTGAGAGATGCACTAATCTAGCCAAATTGGAGGTAAAGCTCTTTACAACCAAAACTGAACTTGACAGTCATGAGGAGAAGGTAAACATTTGCACCACACCACACTCATTACATAGTCTCACGAAATCTACACCACCAAAATCCACACATAGTAACACAAAAACATTTGAGGAGGCTCTCAATAATAATCTGTCTAAGCAACAGAGACCTCCAAAGCAGAAACGCAAGCAACCTCCATCCCCCAACACAACCCAAATGACACATAGCCAACAGACTCAGTGTGCCACTCAACCTCAGCCAATAATGCAAAACAACGTAAAAAACACACTAGTCATAGGTGACTCTACACTGATGTCCCACTCACCAGACTAAACAAGGAGAAGGTTATTGTCAGCTGCCTGTCAGGTGCCAGGATCCGCCACATAACCCACGCACTCAGGTCACTCCACAACAAATACAAATATGACTCTGTCATTGTCCATGTTGGTGTGAATGAACTGAGACGTACCTCCCTGGCTACATGAAGGAGACATGGAAGAGTTCTCCAATTTTGTAGCCCAGGCAGGTATGACCCTAGCCCTGAGTAGCACTCTGCCATCACCCAGAATGATACCGCAGTACAAGGACAAATGACTGACTTCAACAATTGGCTAAGCTTCTGGTGTCATTCTAAGGGGATCCAGTATCAGTCTGCTTGGGATGACATGGTCGACAGGCCACGATGCTTTGCCACAGATGGCCTGCACCTGTCACCCCTGAGATTCTGGATAATGGCTAAGGCTCTTCCTGCCCCTATAGTGCCTTTTTTAGGCAAGGTTCAAATAAATTCACCATCATAACAGGAACAAGCAAGCAAAAACTGAGGGTAATGCTACTCAATGCTAGAAGTCTAAATCTCAAAATGCACTCACTTGAGGCATTCCTTAAAATGGAGAACATCAATATCTGTGCAGTGACTGAGACCTGGTTCAAGGCTCCAGAGAGCACCCCTGCACTACCAGGCTATAACTCATACCACACTTTTCGGCCATGTAACCTGGACCGAAACAGCAAAGGTGGAGGTGTGTCCATATTCATTAAGGATATCCACACCTCCAGGCTAGTTGCTCAGCACAATGCATCCAAGGTTATCAAAGTGCAACTAACTTTGGGCAAAACTGCAATCCAAATTGTAGCTTGCTACAGATCCCCCACCATGCCCCAGGATTCCCACTCCTCTTTTCTTGATGTACTGGAAAATATTAGGGTTCAACCAAACACCTTAATAATGGATGACTTCAACTACCCCACCATTAACTGGGAAAACTACTCGTGTACCAACTCCTTAGCTCAACACTTTCTGGAATTCATAAACTCCAATGCCCTGGATCAACTTATCCACACCCCCATCAGGGACAACAATATCCTAGACCTAGTCATTACCAACATGAGTGACCGGTGTTCCACACCAGAAGTCAACTCCTCATTGGTCTGATCTGAACATAAGCTAATCACCCTTGAAATCTACATCCTGCCCCCACCCCACATTAACGAAACCACAGTAAAAAATTTCTCCAAAGCCTTCATGCTTCTTAAGACAGAAGGGGTGAACTTCATGACACCCATGCAAATGGACATTACAGTTACAACTGCTGAATCCTACACAAATGCACTCTATAAGCACTTACATGAGTGCATGCATCATGCTATCCCAAACAGAACCCAGGTGCTATCCTCCAAAAAAAGGAAGCCAATCTGGTGGTCCCCTGCCATAAACAAACTGTACAACAGAAGGACGAAACTGTTGCAAAAGAGAGTAAAATACCATGAGTGGAGGAGCTCCCAGGTCAGCCTCAGTAAGAAGCTGAGATCCCTTATAAGATCCTCCAAAGCTAGCTATGAAAACAAAATCACCACTAATTCCAAGGACATCCACAAAGCATTCTATAGCTATGTCAAGAATCTTGACGGCAACACCCAGATCTGCTCTGAGTTACAGCACAAAGGCACGCAAATTACAGAACCAACAGATATTGCCAACATCCTGGCAGATAGGTACAGTGCTAACTTTACCCCCCCCCCTCTCACCCCCTAAAGGGCCCATATCTATACAGGAAGAATACAGAGTCCCTGTAATCACAACTACACAGGTAAATGATGCACTCTCTAAAGCCAATAACACAGCATCCATGGGACCAGACAACATTCCAGGCTGCATTTTACATGAACTTCAGAACAAACTGGCTCCCCACTTAAGCAGCATGTTTAATAATAGCCTTGCATCAGGCTTTGTGCCCACTGAATGGCGCACAGCAACAGTTATCCCACTCTACAAAGGGGGAGCCACCACTAATCTTGGGAACTATCAACCTATTAGCCTGACGAGCCTGATCTGCAAGGCCATGGAACCTATCATCATGGAACTCATAAACAAAGACACTGGTAACCTCCAAACTCTGGATCCCACCCAGTTCAGGTTTGTGAAAGGTAGATCATGCCTCCTGAACCTGATCGACTTCTTTGAGGCAGTCACCAAAGCCGTAGATGAGGGTAAGGTGGTTCACACAGCCTATCTTGACCTCGCCAAGGCTTTTGACACCATCCCCCATTCTTGAATTATAGCTAAACTCACTAAACTAGGTAGAAATCCCTACATCACAAGATGGGTTGCCAACTGGCTCACTGTCAGAACCCACACTGTAAATGTTGCAGATTCCAAATCTGACCTCAAAGCAGTGACAAGTGGAGTACCACAGGGTTCCATCCTGGGACCTCTCCTGTTTGGTATCTACTTCTTGTAGTACAGGCTATCACAGAAGGCCTCTAGCTAATGAAGCTCACAGATGACTGCAAACTAGGAGCCATAGTCAAGCCCCCAAATGATGTGGACATCCTACAGAAGGGCCTCGCTGAGACAGATGCCTGGTGTCAGAGCCATGGCCTCAAGCTCAATGCCAAAAAATGCAATGTCATCCCCTTTGGTAAAAACTCTGTACCCATGAACTACCACACATGCAGCAATCTACTTAACACCAAATGCGTGATAAGAGACCTTGGGACCTAGGCAGACAGTTGTCTCTCCTTTGATAGTCACATTGCCACAGTAGTCAGGAAGTCCTTCTACTTGGCACACCTCATCATAAAAGGGTTCTCATCCAGGAAAAAAGTGGTCATTGCTCCCCTCTACTCGACACTCATTAGACCCATTATAAAGTACAACACCCCTTTTGGAATGTACCTCACAAGACATCTGCAGCTGCTGGAAAGGCCACAGAAGTACCTCACAAAGAAGATTACTGGCCTCAAACAAATGGCCTACACTGACCGCCTCAAAAAACTCCAGCTTTACTCTGTAGCATATCGTCTACTCTGAGGTGATCTCTGCCTAACATATAAAGCTATGTCAAACCCAGAGCTGTTGGACATGCTACACCTAAAGAAATCCCAATCCCTCCAAGCTACACACTCTAGGGACCTAAACCTTGTCACCGCAATAAACAGGACATGCTGGAGGGATAGGTTCCTGTCCCAGAGACTTCCCATACTCTGGAACAGGTTACCCATCTATGTCAAGTAAAGTTTTTCATTAGCACTCTTCAAGAAAAATCTTGATGAGTGGATGGGAAATAGGAAATACACCCTGGGGATCACTTCTGCATCTCTGCTCGATAGTGGCACATGAAATAATTTTCTTGGGTGGCGTAAGCCAGGGAACCTTGTTGGCTAGGCTTACGTAGGCCCTTGGGCCGATAGCCTAGTACCTACCTATGAACCTATGAACCCTAAGGACTATACAGTCTTAGCTCAATCCTCCTATAGAACAAAAACAAAAGCAGTATCAATTCTTTGGAAGAAAAACATAATCACTCCAAAAGTTATTTATAAACATGAAGACAAAGAAGGTCTACTAGCATTTGTTATAATTAAATTTAATAACATAATATGGACCTTAGCTAATCTATATTGGTTCCCCAGAATTGGATCAGGAATGGTTAAAAAACACCTAGATTTTATTTCCAACAATTATAAAGGAAATTTTATACTGGGAGGAGACTTTAATTGTACCTTAGAAGCTTCTGAAACCACCAAAAAGTTATTTTGCATAGCAACTATTTCAAAATCCTTAAAAAGATGGATTGATTCATTTCATTTAATAGACACTTTTCAAGTAAAAGATGATAAATCCTTATTATTTCCCCATAAAGACCATAGATTTGGAACGCAAACCAGAACTGACAAATTATTCATAGTTCAAGATTTACAAACAACAATCCTCAACTTCTCAATAGTTCCATGCTCCTTCACAGATCATGACTCTCTGATAATGAAGCTCCAAATAGAGTTTAAACCTTTAATCTTCTCAACTAGAATTCCATCATATATCATGAAAATTAAAGAATTCAGACCCTGGATGTTGTCAGAACTGCAATTATTTCTTTAAATTAATAATACAACAGAAATCAGTGGAGTCATGGTTTGGGACTCATTAAAAGTGTATTTATTTGGTAAGACCCTTAGCTGTTACAAAAACAAAGTCAGAGAGTGGGACTCTGAATCATTAGACTTGCAAACCAGACTCTTGACAGCAAAATCTAAAAAAAAAAATCAGAATTGTCCAGAAGTCAAAAAAGAAATAGAGGAATTAAATAAAAAAATATAATGAAATTCTAACACACAAAACTTGTCTAGCCTTGGAAAAATTAAAAATAAATTCATTAGCCACCTCCCCCAGATATCTACATAACTTATCTACACGAATTAAAATACAATCTAAAGCAAATAACAGTAGTATCTATCATGAAAAGAAAGGGAAAAAAGTATCAGATATAGGCGACATCCTTGCAGCATTTCAGTTCCATTATATGGAACACTTCAAAAAAGAAGATTTAGATACCAGCCAAATAAATTTAGATACAAACCTTATCAATATAACAAAAATCCAGAAAACTTAAAACTAGACCTACAAAAACCTTTATTATACAAGGAAATTGTTGACAAGATAAAAGAAAGTAAATCTAACAAAGCTCCAGGGATAGATGGTATAATTACGGAAATTTACAAACTCTTCCCTTCAACAGTAATCTCCCTTTTTCATAAAACTTTGCTAGAAGTCCAGTCAGAAGCAAAAATACCACCCTCATGAAAATATTCTCTCATAACACCAATTCTAATAGATAATAAACCATCAGACCTTTGCACCTCATACAGACCTGTAGTGTTACTGAATAATGATTACAAAATATTCATGTCAATCCTAGCTAACAGAATGAAAATCCCACTTTTAAAGACAATTAATAATGATCAAACTGGATTTTATATAACAGGCACACACATGATAATATTAAAAGGATCTTTTTCTTCTTCTTCTTCTTTCGGCTTTTCCCGGTTAGGGGATGCCACAGCGGATCACTTGTTTCCATTTCTTCCTGTCCTCTGCATCTTGCTCTGTCACACCAACCACCTGCATGTCCTTTCTAACCACATCCATAAACCTTATCTTAGGCCTTGCTCTTTTCCTCTTACCTGGCAGCTTCATCCTTAGCATCATTTTCCCAATATACCCAGCATCCCACCTCAGCACATGTCCAAACCAATGCAATCTCAGCTCTCTGGCTTTCTCTCCAAACTGTCCAACCTAGGCTGACCCTCTAATATACTTATTACTAATCCTGTCTACCCTCATCACACCCAGTGCAAATCTTAACATCTTTAACTCTGCCACATCCAGCTCTCACTCCTGCCTTTTTGTCAATGCTACTGTCTCCAACCCATATAGCTGGTCTCACTACCTTTTGTAGACCTTCCCTTTCAGTCTTACTGGTACTCGTCTGTCACAAATCACTCCTGACACTCTTCTCCACCCACTCCACCCTGCCTGTACTCTCTTCTTCACCTCTCTTCCACACTCCCCATTACTCTGAACTGTTGCTCCCAAGTATTTAAACTCATCCACCTTCACCAACTCTACTCCCTGCATCCTCACCATTCCTCTATCCTTCCTTTCATTCACACACATATATTCTGTCTTAGTCTGGCTGACCTTCATTCCTCTCCTCTCTAGACCATATCTTCACCTCTCCAGGGCCTCCTCAACCTGTTACCTACTCCCACTACATATCACAATGTCATCTGCAAACATCATAGTCCACGGGGACTCCTGTCTGATCTCATCTGTCAACCTGTCCATCACAAGTGCAAATAAGAAAGGGCTCAGAGCTGATCCTTGATGTAATTCCACCTCCACCTTAAATTCATCTTTCACTCCTGCTGCAGATCTCACCACTGTCACACTGCTTTTGTACATATCCTGTATCACTCTTACATACTTCTCTGCCACTCTCGACTTTCTCATACAATACCACAACTCCTCTCTAGGCACCCTGTCATATGCTTTCTCTAAGTCCACAAAGACAGTGCAACTCCTTCTGACCTTCTCTGTACTTCTCCATCAACATTCTCAGAGCAAACATAACATCTGTACTGCTCTTTCCTGGCATGAAACCACACTGCTGATCATTAATCATCACCTCCCTTCTTAACCTAGCTTCCACTACTCTTTCCCATAATTTCATGCTGTGACTGATCAGTTTTATCCCTCTGTCGTTACTACAGCTCTGCACATCACCCTTATTCTTAAAAATCAGTACCAAAACACTTTTTCCACTCCTCAGGCATCCTCTCACTTTCCAAGATTTCATTAAACAATCTGGTTAAAAATTCCACTGCCATTTCTCCTAAACACCTCCAAGCTTCCACAGGTATGTCATCTGGACCAACAGCCTTTCCATTCTTCATCCTATTCACAGCTATCCTTACTTCCGCCTTGCTAATCCATTGCACTTTCTGATTCACTATCCCCACATCATCCAGCCTTCTGTCTCTCTCTCATTCTCTTCATTCATCAGCCCCTCAAAGTACTCTTTCCATCTGTTCAACACATTCTCCTCACTAGTGAGTATGTTTCCCTCATTAACCTTTATCACCCTTACCTGCTGAACATCTTTCCTAGCTCGGTGCCTCTGTCTGGCCAATCGGCACAGGTCCTTTTCTCCCTCCTTAGTGTCCAGCTTTTCATACAACTCTTCATACGCCTTATCCTTAGCCTTCACCACCTCTCTCTTTGCCATGCACCTCATCTCCTTATACTCCTGTCTACTTTTTTCATCTCTCTGACAATCCCACTTCTTCTTCGCCAACCTCTTTCTCCGTATACTCTCCTGTACTTCCTCATTCCACCACCAGGTCTTCTTGTCCTCCTTCCTCTGTCCAGATGTCACACCAAGCACCTTTCTAGCAGTCTCCCTTACTAGCTCTGCTGTAGTTACCCAGCTATTCGGTAACACTTCACTGCCACCCATTGCCTGTCTTAACTCTTCCCTGAACTCCACCTCACAATCACCCTTTTTCAATTTCCACCATTTGATCCTTGGTGCTGCCCTCACACTTCTCCTCCTTTTCTTGATCTCCAATGTCATTCTACAGACCACCATTCTATGCTGCCTAACTACAATTTCCCCCGTCACCACTTTACAGTCTCCAATCTCCTTCAAACTGGCACAGGATATAATCCACCTGTGTGCATCTCCCTCCACTCTTGTATGTCACCCTATGCTCCTCACTCTTGTTAAAAAGAAATTCTTATAGATTATGTGAATAAAAAAGATAGAGAAACACTTGTAATCAGATTAGACACAGAAAAAAGCCTTTGATTCCCTTAACTGGGAATATCTATTTAAAACTTTAGCATTATTTGAATTTCCTCCTCCCTTCATTTATTACTGAAAAAAAAAAACATATATATTGATAACTTAGCCTACATTAAATTAGGTCCTTTCACCTCAGAATATATCCATATAACGAAAGGCACTAAACAAGGAAGATGCCTTTCTCCTATTTTATTTGCTTTGGCTATAGAAATACTTGCAGAAATAATATGGAATAATCCAAGAATAAAAGGAATAGAAGTCTATGACCAGTACATATCTAAAATAATGCTTTTTGCTGATGATATTTTATTAACCCTATCAAACTCCAGAGAGTCATTAGGAGAGCTTGAAGAAGTAATGGAGAAATTGTATAAGATTTCAGGTCTGTACTTCAATAGATCAAAATCAAAATTTCTATTTTTAAATAAGAAAAAAGAACTACAAGTTACAGATAAATCCATCATAGGAAAACAAGAACATATGCTAAATTATTTAGGAATAGTGTTATGCAAAAATATAAACAAAACAATATTAATAAATTATAAAAACATTGAAACAATAAAAATATATATAGAAAAGTAGAACAAAATTATATTAACTTTTGAAGACAGACTCATGTTTAATAAAATTTGTATGGTATCTCAAAAAGAATAGAGTAACTCTAACTCATCACATTAGACCCTGGAAACAAGGAAGATTGAACTTCCCAGAAATAGAAACATATATAAAAACATCTGTGCTTAAAACTACAATAGACTGGATAAACCCAAATTATTTTGCCAACTGGAAAGAATTAACACCGGCTATATTAACACATGAATTTAATCTGTTAAAAACAATTTTGAATAGTAAAAACAGAACAGAGTTAAGGCTCCAGGCTCTCCAAATAATTTTATTTACAAAAACACAAGCGCTTTCACTATCAGGCTTCTTCAGGTATATAAAACAGTACACACACACACCTATCTTTATACTAACAATCATTTGATCACATGATTGAAAAGGTATGTCTCTTAAAGGAATAAAGTAACAATTACATAAACTGTAACAAAGAAACAAAAACTGGATGTGCATGGAAATATCAATATAAAACACCAGATGGTGTGTTAAAAATGTATGTCTAAAACAGATATAAATAATTAAAACAGGTAAAGCAGATAAAAACACAATATTACAAAGTGGTCTATTCCTTAAATAGGTCTCAGGGGTACATGGTCATTTAGACCATATCCAGTGTTTGCTCTTAATTTCACAATCCATTTGGTTTCTAAGTTCTCGGTTTGAGTTTTAATGTCACCTCCCCTTAGATTTACATAGCATTTGCCTAATACCTTAAATGTGAAGGTGTGTTGTACATTAGTCTACTTAATATGTTTTGCAAGGGCATTGAACATGCTGTCCTTTTTTATGTTGTATGGATGTTCTCTAATCCTGTCTCTTAGTAGCCTGTCAGTCTTGCCAACATAGAATTGGCTACAAGTCTGACAATTTGCTAGGTAAACCACATGGGAGGAATCACATTTAGCACTTACTCTTAGAGTATGAATTTCTCCAGTGTCTGGATGTTGAAATACCGTCCTTCGATCAATGAACTTGCAGAACTGACATTTAGTACAAGGTATGGTCCCAGAATTATCACTGATCATAATTTGATCCCTAGGGTTACAAAGTTGTCTCCTTAGAGATTTCCTATTTTTAAAAGTGAACTGTGGATGCCTTCCTATCAGGTTACTGATATGCTGATCAGAAGTCAGAATGTTCCAGTGTCTATCTATAATATTTGTACATTCTCTTATATTTCTAGAATAACTGAGACACATTTTTAGTGTCTGTGTAGTCTTTGAATTGGGTGTAATATCCTCTGTTTGTTCTGAGAAATAAATTACACTGGAACATTCTGACTTCTGATCAGCATATCAGTAACATGATAGGAAGGCATCCACAGTTCACTTTTAAAAATAGGAAATCACTAAGGAGACAACTTTGTAACCCTAGGGATCAAATTATGATCAATGATAATTCTGGGTCCATACCTTGTACTAAATGTCACTTCTGCAAGTTCATTGATCAAAGGATGGTATTTCAACATCCAGACATTGGAGAAATTCATACTCTAAGAGTAAGTGCTAAATGTGATTCCTCCCATGTGGTTTACCTAGCAACTTGCCAGACTTGTAGTAAATTCTATGTTGGCAAGACTGACAGGCTACTAAGAGACAGGATTAGAGAGCATCTTTATGACATAAGGGCAGTATGTTCAACGCCCTAGTGAAACATATTAAGGAGACTAATGTACAACACACCTTCACATTTAGGGTATTAGGCAAATGCTATGTAAATCTAAGGGGAGGTGACATTAAAACTCGAACTGAGAACTTAGAAACCAAATAGATTGTGAAATTAAGAGCAAACACTGGACATGGTCTAAATGAACATGTACCTTTGAGACCTATTTTAAGGAATAGACCACTTTGTAGGTAATATTGTGTTTTTTATCTGCTTTATCTGTTTTAATTATTTATATCTGTTTTAGACATACATTTTTACACACCATTTGGTGTTTTATATTGATATTTCCATGCACATCCAGTTTTTGTTTCTTTGTTACAGTTTATGTAATTGTTAGTTTATTCCTTTAAGACACATATCTTTCCAATCATGTGATCAAATGATTGTTAGTGTAAACATAGGTGTGTGTGTACTGTTTTATATACCTGAAGAAGCCTGATGGTGAAAGTGCTTATGTTTTTGTAAATAAAGTTATTTGGAGAGCCTGGAGCTTTACCTCTGTTCTGTTTTTTTTTTTTTTTTTTATTTGGATCAAGACTGTGATTGTTACTGAGGTACCTGGCTGCCGTTTGAATTGTCTTCTAATTTTTAATAGTAGACAAATCAAACAAACCTTGGTACATACTATGCATAAGTATACAATATAATATAACAAAACCTTCTAAAACAACACTGATTAATCATTACATCAATTCCTTTAGGAAACTTATCAACGCAAACATAGATCTAAAACTTTGGTTTGACCTTTTAACCCCATTTACCATCACTAAGAACTTTCCTCACAAAATATATAGGGAAACAATAATCTCCTGGGAACAAAATGGATTCTTATGCTGGTTTCAATGTGTAAATAAATTAAATGCTTTATATATACATATGATAAAAACTGCTTACAATATTCCAACACAGGACTGGTTAACCTTACAAAGCATTCTCATGTACACTCAAGATTTATGCAGATTACTTAATAATTCCTCATTTAAAGATATTCCAAATATAATAAGTTTTCTGTATGAATTGATATATAATAGTTGTGAAAAGAACAATTCTATTTCAAATCTATATAAATAGTTAACATATAAAACAATTCCCAAGCCATCATACTGGCAGTTCTTAACAAAAGGTCAGTCATTGCGGTTAACAGAAGAAATTAATCTTACTATCAGGTAATTACACCTCTAACACACAGTACTGGAAAATATTTAACTGGAAATACTTACATAGAGCATTTTTAACACCAGATCGAATTAAAAAGATCAGTACTACTACAAATGTTTTTTGCTGGAGCCGAGGTGTGAAAAGTCAAATAAAGCAGACTGGATTCATATTTTTTATGAGCGTAATAAAATTAAATCATATTGGAATGGAAGCAATCATTTTTTACAAGCTTTATTTAATGAATCCTTTACCTTAACTAAAGCATTGATTATACTTAATGTAAATGAAGGTCCCTACCTGAATAAGACAAATATCTATTTGTTATGGACAATACTTGCTATATCTAGGAAATGCGTAACCAGAAGGTGGAATTAAAATACACCCCTGACCTTGGAAGAATTCTGTACTTTACTGAAGACAACTGCATTGATAGAAATAAAAATCAAAGAACTACGAATCTATCCCAGGCCATTGGAAAATAATCCTTGGAAGAAAGTTATATCTTTGTTGGACACTCTGCAATAATCAATACTGTATCTCTGATAACTGATCTGTTAATTCTATATTTAATAACAGTGTATATAATTGAAAGTCAGGCTATTGTAAATATTGTATATAGTTGTTTAAAATGATATTTAAAAATATTATGTAAATGTTATTTTAATTGAAAATAAACAATTTTTTGAGTAAAAAAATAACAATTGCTGAGTTAAACACCAATGCTACAATTCTGGCCAACAGACTAAAGTCCAGAGTGCCTCACCTACTGCTGTAGAATCAGAAAAGTGCTTCTGGGGATGACCATGCATGCTAAAATGTATAGCCTTGGACTTAGGAATGCTCCACAGATAATCAGAGACATAACGGTAGACTTTAAGTAAGCCTTTGATTCCATCCTGTGACCCTTTCCATGGCTACAAATGGAACATATGTGTTTTCTGAAGTCTTTTTCAAAGATGGGCAGTATTAAGTACTCATAAAAGCTGGCAAGAATTTTTAAGTATGTCAACTTAAAAGTTTATGTGGCTAGACCTGTTATGGTCTCTGTGATCTTGTATTGTGCCTATGTTTCTTTGTGCAAGCCATGCAGCAGCTATATAAAGATCTGGCAACAAAGATGCTGACCTGTTCTGTATTCTCATTATTGTTCAGATTGCATGTTGATATGAGATAATGGTGGCCAGTTGTACCAGTCGTATTCGTATTATTAGCAATTGAGATGATAAGCAGTAGAACATTGGGGAGATCACATGGTGGTCCGTGTAAAGTATTGAAACAAAAGTGTCACCTTGTGTAGCCAGTTCTTTTCTGCTTATACAATACTTGTTTAAAGATGCAACCCTGAGCCCCTGACAACAAATACAATATTGACATTCATTTTAATAATGGTCCTGCACTACCACTAAAGTGCTTCATCCCTAACTGCAAATACAATCCCAGGATTAATTTCACAATCTGCCAATCATACCCCTAATATTTTGCACAAAAATTGGCTGCCTCATTTGCCCAGTCCTAGTCTCTGTGCTTATGCTTTGTCTTCACTCTTTTAGTCCATTGTCACCTACTTCTTTGAACTCCCTCACTATCAGTGTGTCAGCACTTCCTCTGTCAGTCTTGTTTGTCTTGCATGTGAGTTTTTGTGCTCCTTTCCATAATTTTCTTTCCATTCCTTCACCTTTTCTTGATACTTTCCCCAAATAACCACTTGGCATACCTGTCTCCTGTCCATAATTGTCCCCAGTGCAAATTACTTAGGTTCATAGGTTCATAGGTAGATACTAGGCTATCTGCCCGAAGGCATTTATAAGCCTAGCCGGAATGTGTTGGCTTTCGCCACCCCCTTAGATTAGTTTCCTGTGCCTCTGTCCAGCAGAGTCATTGAAGTGATCCCTGGGGTAAACTTTCTGTTTCCCATCCACTCATCAAGGTTTCTCTTGAAGAGTGTTAGCGAGGAGCTTTGCCTAATGTAGATTGGAATCTTGTTCCAGAGCATGGGAAGTCTCTGGGACAGGAATCTATCCCTCCAGCACGTCCTATTTATTGTTGTGGTGAGGTTTAGATCCCTGGATCATGTGGCTCGAGGGGATATGGTTTTCTTTAGGTGGAGCATGTCAATCAATTCTGGGTTGGACATGACCTTGTATGTCAGGCAGAGATCACCTCTGAGTAGGCGGTATGCAACCGGGTACAGCTGGAGTTTCTTACTTTTGAGCTGCATAGGGCATCTGCTTGAGGCCAGTGATCCTCTTGGTGAGGTACTTCTGTGGTCTTTCCAGTTGTTGCAGGTGTCTTGTAAGGTACATCCCAAACGGGGCATTGTACTCTATGATGGGTCTGATGAGTGATGCATAGAGGGGCCCAATTTCCTCTTTCTATCTGGATGCAAACCCTTTTGTGATTAGGTGGGCCACATCGAAGGATTTTCTAACCACTTTGGCAATGTGATTATCAAAGGAGAGGTTACTTTCTACTTCGGTCCCCAGATCCCTTATTATGTCTTCTGTATTTAGGGGGCTACCACCAATGTGGTAGTTTGTGGGTACTTTGTTTTTTCCAAAGGGGATGACTATGCACTTTTTGGCATTTACCTTGAGGCCATGGTTTTGACACCAGGTATCTGTCTCAGTGAGACCCTTCTGGAGGATGTCTGTGTCAGCCAGAGAGTCAATTATAGCCCCTAGTTAGCAGTCGTCTGTGAAATTGGTCACCCATAGTCCTCCTGTGCTTGCCTGTACCTCTGAAAAGTGTACGCCGAACAGGAGGGGTCCTATGACTGAGCCCTGGGGCACGCCACTTGTAACCGGTTTAGAGTCAGACCTAGCTCCTGCAACTCTTACCCTGTGGGTTCTGTCCATGAGCCAGTTGGCAACCCATCTCGTGACGTAGGGGTTTATGTTTAGACTGGTGAGCTTGTCTATAATACCTGAGTGAGGAATGGTGTCAAAGGCCTTTGCATGGTCTAGGTAGGCTGTGTGGACCACCTTTCCCTTGTCTATAGCCTTGTTAACTGTCTCAAAGAAGCCCACCAGGTTTAGGAGGCATGATCTGCCCTTAACAAAGCCGAACTGGGTAGGGTCCAGTGTTTGGAGGTTTCCAATGTCTCTGTTAATGAGATCCATGATGATGCGCTCCATAGCTTTGCTGACCAAGCTAGTCAGGCTTATAGGGTGATAGTTCCTGGTGTCTGTTGTGGCTCCACCTTTGTGGAGTGGAATATCTGTTGCTGTGCACCACTCTGTGGGCACATAGCCTGTGGAGAGGCTGAGTTTAAGCAGTCTGTTTAGGTGAGGGGTTAGCTCATCTTTGAGCTTGTGTAGGACGCAGCCTGGGACACCGTCTGTTCCCATTGATGCTGTGTTTTTGGCTTTGGAGAGTGCTGTTTTAACCTGAGTGTCTGTGATTTCAGGGGCACTACATTCTTCTGGTATAGTTTTGGGCCCTTTTGGGGGTGAGAGGGGGGGTGAAGTTCACATTGAACCTGTCTGCCAGGATGTTGGCTATATTCGTCAGTTCAGTGTATTTTGTGCCATTCTGCACTAACTCTGAGCAGATCTGAGAATTGCCACTTAGATTCTTGACATAGCTAAAGAATGCCTTGTGGTTATCTTTGGAGTCTTTGGCAATTTTTCTTTCAAAGCTAACCTTGGATGATTTTATGAGGGAACGTAGTTTCTTGCTGATACTGATCAGGGATGTCTTCCCTTCTTAGGATTTTACTCTTTTCTGTACTAGTTTCCTCCATTTATTGTATAGCTTGTTTATGGCAAGGGGCCACCAGACTGGTTTCCTTTTCTTGGAGGAGTGAGTCTTGGTTTTATTTGGGATAGCACAGTCCATGCATTCTTGTAGGTGCCTCTAGAGTGCATTAGTAAAGGATTTTGCAGCATTATCCTTTAGCATGGGGACTTTGAAACTTCCCACCTTGGTCTTAAGTAATGTGAAGTTTGCTTTTGAAAAGTTTTTCACGGTGGTTTATTTGACCGGGGGTGTTGGCGGAATGTAGATATCCAGAGTGATTAGTTTATGGTCAGATCTAACCAGCAAGGGGTTGACCTCCGGTGTGGAACACTGGTTGCCCATGTTGGTGATGACCAGGTCCAATATGTTGTCACCTCTGGCGGGGGTGTTGACGAGTTGATCCGGGGCGCTTGAGTTTATAAATTCTAGGAAATGTTGGGCAAGGGAGTTTGTACTTGAGTAGTTCTCCCAGTTAATGTTTGGGTAATTGAAATAACCCAATATCAGGGTGTTTAGTAGGACCTTTATGTTTCCCAGTGTTTCCAGGAATGTGGAGTGGGGGCCCTGGGATATGGTGGTTGATCTGTAGCAAGCTATAATTTGAATAGCAGTTTTGCCCATTGTTATTTGCACGTGGATGATCTCTGAAGCATTGTGCTGTGCCACTAACCTGGAGGTGTGGGTATCCTTGATGAATATGGATACTTAACTGCTTTTTGTATTTCGGTCCGGGTTTTGTGGCCGAAATGTATGGTATGAGTTGTAGCCTGGTAGTGCTGGGGTGCTCTCTGGAGCCTTAAACCAGGTTTCTGTTACTGCACATATATCGATTTTCTCCATACTGAGGAGTGCCTTGAGTGCATGCATTTTGAGGTTTAGACTTCTGGCATTGAGTAACATTACCCTCAGTTTTTTGTTACTTGTGCTATTTACGGTGGTAGGTTTGTCTTTTGAGCCTTGCCTGAAAAAGGCACTTCCCAGTCTTTACTCTGTCTCATTGTCATATTATTCCTACTTATATTTTTATATTGTCCCTAAAGACTACATTTGTATATTATTATAGTATATGTCTTTGTCACGCTTTGTTAAGGTCACAGGTTAAGAGACTTGCCTTCTTTTTATATTAAATGGGCACCTAACCCCTCAAAAAATAAATAAAAATGAAAAAGAAAAAAATTACCTCACCTTTCTCTTATCACCTTCCTCTTCTTTCTTTATGTGTTTTCCCTCTTTGCTTCCCCCTTTTCTGTAAAGCCCATCACTTCTATTTTCCACCCCTTTACTCTAGTTAAAATTAAGATTATATACTCTAATTAAAAAGTATGATTTAATTATTGCTCTGAACATTGTCATGGTGATAACTTCTTCCCTGTCTTGTTGCTACTCTGGGTACATGAACATGCTGATCAGTATTGGCATACTGTGCACCACAGACAATTGCCACAACCCTCAGTCACCACTAAGGGTTATATTCCTTTATTACACATCCTGCTCTGGCCACAGGCTTGTTTCTTAAGGAGCTCCTGTATAACAGCTTTTCCTCTTTATTTTCCATTAATGGTTTTAAAGCCACATCGCACCAATAAGGTAAATAGCAGCCAACTCTGAATGGCACGGATGCCATGTTTCTGAATCAGAGGCTATTTGCTCACTGCCATGACTAGAGAAGTCATTTGTTGGTGACCCTTCTTCTCAAAGGAGCATTCAGACCACTACCGTTTCCCTGTAATAAAGCCCTTGCCCTAAGCCACAGCAAGTGTCGTCTGCACCTGTTTTTTTTTTTTTTACTCTCTGTCTATATTGATATCTGTGTTTATCTATCTACACACGCACACATATATATATATATATATATATATATATATATAGAGAGAGAGAGAGAGATGTATAACACACACACATGTGCACACACACACACACACACTCACACACACACACATGCAGAGATGCGCACTCACCCACACGCGCGCGCGCACACACACACACACGCCAGCATACACACACACACACACACACACACACACACACACACACACACACCCACACACACCCACACACACACACACACAGAAAGAGACAGATAAACAGATGAGGACAACTTACTGAATAACCATTTCAACGGAAAAATAATTCAAAATGACTTTAACCCCTGTTGAAAAATATTGAAAAAACATTTAATCTAATTCAAAATAACTGAAACATGATACAATTAGAAACACCCAAAATAAACATATTCAAAACTACTTTATTGCAGAGGTCCCCTGAACCCCACCCCTCCGTGGAGTGCTTTGACTCGACATCGCTCTTACTTAAATATACTAACTCTGGAGTTGTCCTCTGTAGAAAACTTAGAAATTAAACTTAAAAGTAAACATATACACATTGAATTAGTGTTGCAATAACTCAGTCTTTAGTATGGTGCCTCAGTAGTGTAACAACTCAGTGTTTACTAAGGTGTCACTGTATTCTAATAACTCAGTAACTAGTAAGGTGTCACTCTACTATAATAACTGTAACAACTCATTCCCCCAGATTCAATAAACACCATGTAGGAATAGTGTTATTTCTACACAGAGTGAATGGTGTCTGTCTTCATATCCCCCTCTCAGCAGCATGCCTTTTATATTAATGAAGGCGCGCTACTGCGACAGATCCACAAACATGGATGCTGAATGAATGCAGGGGGCGTGTTTCATTGCCCGCAGATCTATAACATGCTCTCTGCCCTGGCAAAGTGCACACAGTACTTTTTAAATCCTTTCAGTGTAGGCAAACACTGAAAGATGATTTTGTATTGAAAGCAATGCAGGGGGTAGTGACAGGGTGTAACACACCCATGCCTTTTCAAAGTGCCATACAGCCCTTTTTACAATCCTTTCAGTGTCCACAGACAGTGAAAGAGGATTTAGAATGCAATGCAATGCAGGGTGTGTGTGACAGGAACTGTAACACACCTTGTGCATTGTCAACGTGCTGTATGGCACTTTACAGTAAAAAGTGTGTCCTCGGACACCCACCTCCCAACCTTTTAGACCAAGAAATAAAAGCAGGACAAAGGGCCAAAAATAGGGAAACTTTTTAAATATTGCTCTTGCAAACTTAAAAAAGTTGATAGAATAACAAGTTTTGCATTAGCATGGATTGTCATGAAGAGTATGTGGCCTGCAACTGACATGCTGACATTTTATACATTGAATATATTTATTTAAAATGGTTGTATAACATTTTTTCCTTTAATTAATTAATTAATTTATTTATTTTATTTTACATTTGTTGACCGGGAATGTCTGACTGAGCCGAAGCCCTTTTTAAGCAAAGACCCTGGGAGAAAAGCTCCAGTAAATACATATAGTAATCTATGATCAATGACCAAATATTATGCAATTGGCATTAGCACAAGCAGCAACATTACAGCCACAGCAATTTATACAAGAAGTAGTAAATATAAAAAAGTTAACATAGGAGAAAAGATTTTTACAATTTATCTAAACAGGATACAGTACAAGTAAAGTGAAGAGGAAATACCTAGATTAGAGAGGTGGGAGTGGAAGTTTTCAAGGAGGGTTTGAGCATTGGCAGATCCATTTCTTGTTGAAACATTCTTTTACAGTTTGTTTAAATTGTTTGGGATGCATGTTTGTTCGAATTTCAATGGGAGGTTTATTCCATTCAATAGAGGGATGGTAGCTGTATTAGTTACATCCAGATTTTGATTTAGGCTTATATATTATTAAGAGGTCAAGGGAAGAGCTTTGGAGGTTCCTTGCGGGAGCATAGTGAGAGATGATACAGTGTAAGGCTGGACAGAAGGATGGCTGGTAAAAAATTAAGTGTATGGTTTGGAGCTGGATGATAAGGAGGAGGTGGGGCAGTTCTAGCCAGTTTAGATATCTAAGAGGGAGACACTGATGTGATCTATATGGTTGTTGGGTTGCAAATCTAGCTACTTTGTGGTATGTAGTCTCAAGTCTTGAAAGCAGAGAGGGGTTTAGGTTACTAAGGATTTACAATATTTTAAGCAGGGAAGAAAGTTGGCATGAGTGAGGGCTATTCTAGCTTGCTGAGTAAGAAATTTGTTATTTCTGTAAAGTAGACCTAGTTTAAGCTGTGTTTTCCTGATACAATTATTAATATGGAGGTTGAATTTTAGTTGATCATCTATTGTGATGCCAAGGAGTTTTGAGCTAGGTTCAACTGCAATTGGAGTCTTGTTGAGTGGCTGGATAGTAAAATGAGTTTTTATGTGATTGGCTGTTTTCAGGAGGAAGAGTAGCAGTTTTTTTTTTTTTTTTAGGGTTAAGGATGAGTTGGTTGTTTGTGAGCCATGTTTCTACTGAGTTAAAGGAAGACTGCGTAGCTATTAAGAGTTCAGAGTGGGAGTTTGCTATTGTTATGACTGTAGAGTCATCAACGTATTGTATAATAGAGGAGAGAGGGCAGGAGGTATATAGCAGGTTTATGAAGATGTTGAAGAGTAATGGCCCTAGTATGGATCTTTGAGTGACACCCATGTGTATTGAAAGGGGAGTAGATAAAGCAGAGTCCCATTTTACAGATTGGCGCCTGTCTTTAAGGGAGCTTTCAAACCATGCCACTGTTGTGGGGGAGAAGTTAAGGTTAGACATTTATTTAGTAGTAGAGCGTGAGAGACAGTATCAAAGGCTTTTGGGAGATCAAGAAAGAGACAGGAGATTAGTTTTTAGTCATCTCTGGTTGTGGAAATAGTATTTAGAAAGGATAGAAGTGCAGTATAGGTGCTGTGTTTTGGTTGAAATCCATGTTGTGTAGGAGTAAGAAGTTTTTCTTGGTTGAGATGATCCATAACTTGATTATGTATACATTTTTCTAGAACGTTTGACAGAGGATGGCAATAGGTCTAAAGTTGGAGATTTCACTGGAGTTACCTCCTTTGTCTATAGGTAGGGTATAGAACTGTTTCTAGATGGATGGCACTTTGATGGATTCAGAGACTGAGCCATTAATGATTATAGAGACAGGAAAGGCTAGTAAGTGGGCAGCTATCTGAAGAAAGAAAGATAGGATGTTATCGGCAGATACTGAGCATAGTTTTAGTTTAGAGAGTATGATTCGGATGTATGTTGTGGAGATGGGCTCGAGGGAGAAGATTTTGGGAGGGGTAGTTGTTGAGGAGGAATCTGGGTTTATGTGGTAAGTTTTAGTAGAGCTATTTGAGTTAAAGAGTTTGGATATAGATTCAACAAAGTAAATACTAAAGGTGTTGGCAGTTTCTACAGGTGTCTTTTCTGGGGTAGGGGTGGGTGAGGTAGGGTTTCCAGGGTGAAGTATGTGATTTATAGCATTCCATAATTTTTTTGGCTCAGATTTTAGTGTTTTAGGGGGGGTTAAAGTATAATTATATTTTGTCTTTGTTGATTAGTCTTTTGGCCAGATTTCTTTGTTCTTTATATCTTTGTAGGTCATTAAGGTCTTTTGTATGTAGCCATTTTCCCAGGACTTATCTCTAGACTTCATGAGAGTTTTAGTGCTTTTAATTAGCCAGGGAGATATTTTAGCTTTTGTCCTAATTTTACAAGGTGGGTCTAGAGAGTTTATTATATCTAGAAAAGTAGTGTTAAAAGTAATGACTGCTTCATCTAGGGGGAGCTGAGTAAGGAAGTCCCAGCATACTCTAGATAAGAAAGTGTTTAAGGTTTCAGGGTTAAAATTGGAGAGATTGTGTCTAGTGATATATCTGTGTGGTTTAGGGAGATGGTTTGTGTACCTTAGCACCTTTATGGGTGAGTGGTCAATTAGGGAATCAGGAAGAGTTTTGGGATGGTGATATTTGGAAGGGGTTGAGACAAGTATCCAATCAATGAGGGTATTAGTAGTGTGGGTGTTGTTAGTGTGTGTGGGTTTAGTAATTAGCTGAGTAAATCCATATAAGTTAATATTATGTGGTGATCCTGGGTTATGTAGGGTTAGCCAATTGATGTTAATGTCACCAAGGAGGATTGTTTCATTTGGGATGTTTAAGGAGCGATAGGAGAGAATATTTTCCAGTATTGGAAAATTATCCCCTGGTAGGATGTAGGTGGCTACTATTGTAATTGTAGTATAGTTGTTTAGTTTAAGGTTAACTGCCAGCATTTCTGCTGGGGAGAAAGATGGGGTAGGATGTGTAATGGGAGAGATTGTAAGATTGCTAGTGTAGAGTATGGCAACCCCACCACCTTTTTTGTTTTTACAAGCAAGGCGAATTATGTTATAACCAGGGGGGAGTATATCTATATCTCGGTTATGGGGTATAAGCCAGGTTTCAGTTACTGTGATTATGTCTGGGGTATGACTTGCTATCCATGCTTGAAATTGACTAACTTTGTTTAGAATGCTTCGGGTATTAATAGAGTAGAAGGAGATTTGTTTGTAAGGAGCTGTTTGTTGGGCAGGGGTTAGAGGAGTATTTGGGGTTGAGATAAGATTTGAGTTTGGACCTGGATTTGGGTGTATGTCACAGCTATTAGTATTGTAGAGGGGGGAAGCTTATAGTCTTTAATGAGAGAGAGTAGTAAAGGATAAACTTTGTTTTGTTTTTAGAAGATTGGGAATAGGAAGGAGGTATTTTTATTTTGGGAAGTTGGATGTTTGTTAGTAAGACAGAAGGAGGGATGGTGATGTAATTATTTGAGTAAGGTTTGTTAGTTGGGAGTGGGTTTGTGGGATGTTTATGGAAGGAGGGTAATGGTACAGTGGGTGCAGTGAGATGATGTAAGAGGATTAGCTGAATTAGTAGTAGGCTGCTTAGGAGTAAGGTATACATAGTGGAATTAGGATGTATAGCTGTGTTTCAGATAGCAAGGAGGGGAAAGCTTGATGAGCTGGTGATAAGGAAAATAAGAGTTTGGAGTAGGAGCAGAGATTGTATTAATTATGATTGTATAGATGAATTGGGGTGGAAAATGGAAAGGGTGATTGGAGAGGAGGAGAAGGTTTAAAGTTGAAGGGTGGAGTTTGGGAGTGGGAGTGGATTAAATCACCTGAGTAAGGGTGATAGGTAGCTGTGGGGAGGGGTTGTGCCTATCTGAAGTATAAGTGTAGGAGTAGTGGGAGTGGGTGGAATTTGGGGGTAGGGTAGGAGAGTGGAGTGAGCCCGAAGGGCGTACAGAGTGGGCAAGAGCAAAAGAGGTGAGTACAGAAGAGAAAGTATCAGCCACTGTTGTTAAAACAACTGAAGCAAGAAATTATTCAATTAAAATCTGAGGGAAAGTAACATAGACAAACTTTTAGTGTGGGCTTTTTGGCAAAATGGGAATGTGTATTTAAACAGTATTAGAAATGGGCAGTAGGAGTAATTGACTAATCTACCTGTGTTTAGTAGAAAAAAAATTCAGGATAATAATGTTGTCTAGCTATATAATGTTATAATGGTAGATGCTGCCACCTAGTGGTTGAAGGAGATATCAACCTGAAGGGATTAGCAAGAGTGACTTCTGTAAGAATATATTAAGGTTAAGTAAAAACTGTAGGGGGGAGAGTGGCCAACGGTCTGCGATAGGCTGCTAAAAACACGCACCTGGAAAAGCAGGCTAGTACATATAGGTAGTACAAAAGAAAATATTGTACAGGTAATTTGTCTTAAGCTACATACATTAACAAGGTTCTGAATAGGGGAATCCTCTCAGCAGTAGCTTTCTGTGAAGCCCGGCTAGCAGGTAAAGTTCAAAGAAGTCTTCTAGGTTTCACAGGAGGGAAATCCGTTTACTTGAATGACAGGGAGGGAGCACCTGGGAACGGTTAACTGTAAGAGAGAGAGACACACACTGTGTTAGATAATTTAGCAGATGCAGGGAAGGGGTAGAGGGTTAAGGCAGAAATATTTCTATATACAGAGGAGAAAGGAGTTTTGTAAGATTGTACAGGAACTAGAGAGAGTCTAGGGATAGATGTAGATAAAGGGTATGAGTACAGTGAGAGTATATTTTGAGTAGTGAACAGTAGAAAACAGGACATTAAATATCATATCCAATGCAAGTTAGACAGTGGAAACATTCATTCCAAGGAAGCAATCACTGTATAGCACAACCTAATACATGTACACCTTGTTCATAACAGTCAGGTTACATTAAACAGAGGTTTGCAGAGAAAATCAGAGATTAGATGCAATAACATATTCATTTAGCAATGTTACAAATGCCTTAGAGCATCCAAAAAGACATTTTCATATGCAGTGCAATATCCATGTAGGTACAAAACAGAAAGAAAGTAGCAGCTGTACAAGTAAAAAAAAAACACGGTAAAGCTATAGTAGGAGCTTTTGTCTAAATATATGGCATTATTAACCTTTTACATACAGAAAGCTCTACAGAATCCCTTTATGTTCAAGCAGGCAGCTAGAAAATGTGTGTTGCATTTAATATAATGCTTTAAACAAATACCAGGATTTAACAGTGCCCTTTAGGTAAGCTTCCTGTAGCTTACTGGCTTTACAACTGTAAGGAGACAATATGCTGATCATAATATGGTAACAAACAACCACACCAATCCCAAAAAGCAGCTTATAGTTAGTGTTAATGCAATGGTTAGCTCAACATCATGTGGCTAAGCAATCATTTGTTGGTACAGCCTAAGTAAAAAAATATAATAATGCAGCCAGCACTAGATCATTTACAATTTTAGAGTAAGTTACCCTTAGGTTTCACAGTATTCAGCACATTTGGTGCTGTTCAAGCTTGTATTTAACAGAGAGACACAGTAGTAAACCTATCAGGAGGCAAGTCAAGCAACCTAACCACAGGACCAGCACAGGGGAGATGCGGACGCTTTCAAACCAGATTTAAACATGGCACCGTGGTCCATAACTTCTATAAGTAATATCCGGGGGGATGAAAAAGTTAAAGGGGAGGGAAAAGTTAGAGGGGTTGAGGTAGGACTAAAAGGGTGGGTATAGGTGGGAAGGGATCATGGGAAGGAGGAGGGCTAAAAGGAGGTGAGTACAGCAGAGAAAGTATCAGCCACCGCTGTTAAAACAATTGAAGCAAGAAATTAGTCAGTTAAAATCTGAGGGAAAGTAACATAGACAAATTATTAGTGTGGACTTTTTGGCAAGATGGGAGTGTGTATTTAAACAGTTTTAGAAATGGGGAGTAGGAGTAATTGACTAATCTACCTGCGTTTAGTAGAAAAAAAAATTCAGGATAATAATGTTGTCTGGCTATATAATGTTATAATGGTAGATGCTGCCACCTAGTGGTTGAAGGAGATATCAACCTGAAAGGATTAGCAAGAGTGACTTCTGTAATAATATATTAAGGTTAAGTAAAAACTGGAGGGGGGAGAGTGGCCAGTGGCCTGCGACAGGCTGCTAAATATGAACGTTTGGAAAGGCAGGCTAGTACATATAGGTAGTACAAAAGAAAATATTGTACAGGTAATTTGTCTTAAGCTACATACATTAACAAGGTTCTGAATAGGGGGATCCTCTTGGCAGTAGCTTTTTGTGAAGCCTGGCTAGCAGGTAAAGTTCAAAGAAGTCTTTTAGGTTTCACAGGAGGGAAATTTGTTTACTAGAATGACAGGGAGGGAGCACCTGGGGATGGTTAAATTAACAAGGTTCTGAATAGGGGAATCCTCTCAGCAGTAGCTTTCTTTGAAGCCTGGCTAGCAGGAAAAGTTCAAAGAAGTCTTCTAGGTTTCACAGGAGGGAAATCCATTTACTTGAATGACAGGGAGGGAGCACCCAGGGATGGTTAAATTAACAAGGTTCTGAATAGGGGAATCCTCTCTGCAGTAGCTTTCTGTGAAGCCTGGCTAGCAGGTAAAGTTCAAAGAAGTCTTCTAGGTTTCACAGGAGGCAAATACATTTTCTTGAATGACAGGGTGGGAGCACACAGGGCCGGTTAACAGGAGGCAAGTCAAGCAGCCCAACCGCAGGACCGGCACATGAAATGTGAAGTTTAAGCATAGCTGAGCGGGTTTGCTTGCAGCTGCGCTTTGCTTAGCAGTGCTTAAACATATTCTAAGAGCTATATACAAATTTATAGCTGAAACTCTCAATGATGACTTAGTTACTGGTGAAAGTTCTGGTTTTGCATGCAGTAGTTCATGGTTCGAATAACAAGACAGGCCATTTAGCTTTTATATGGGAAAGCATTGCTAATTTTTTTTTTACTTTTAATGATGTAGTAATTGATAGTTGTTAACCAGAGTAGTGTAGTTGGTCCAAAATTCCAGTGTTAGTGGATATATGATGTGAAATCCCCCATGAAAACACAAGTGTCCCATACTGTACAGTCACATCCCAAGGTAATGTAATCAAAGCAAATATGGGGACATCATGTAAAGTAAATTATATAACTTAATAATACTTCAGCAATGATTAATTAATATGAAATTCTTAAATATTTTTTAAATGAAAACTGAACAATGCTTAGCAGTGCTTAGCTCTGCTTAACTGGTTTGAGCATTGATTAGAAGTGCAATTCTAATCAGCATTCAGCCCAACTAAGCGGATTTGCACACTGCTAAACATTGTTCAGCATTTGCCACTTTAAACACAGCTCAATTCAGCTTAGTGGGTTTGTGCACTGCTGAGCTATGATTACCATTTTCAAAAATGGTCCAATGGTGGCAAAGGGTGGAGATATGCCCTTATTTAACCACACAGGCAGGAATACAGGCAGAACCCATTAGAGTTTGATCCTTGTAGGAGCTACACCCACCCCCCAGTAAAGAAACCACCATAAAAAACTTCTCCAAAGCCAACTTCATGCTACTTAAGTCAGAAGTGACAAACTTCATGACACCCATGCAGACGGGAACTGAAACTGCTGAATCCTACACTAAGGCACTGTACGAGCACATCAACTCATGCATGAATCGTGCCATCCCAAATAGAACCAAAATGCTCTCATCCAAAAAAAGGAAGCCAATCTGGTGGTCCCCTGCCATAAACAAACTTTACAACAAAAGGAAGAAATTTTGCAGAAAAGAGGAAAATCCCAGGATGCAAAAAACTCCCTTACTAGCCTCAGTAAGAAACTGAGATGCCTCATAAAATCCTCCAAAGCTAGTTACGAAAATAAAATTGCCAAAGATTCCAAAGACAACCACAAAGCATTCTATAACTATGTCAAAATCTAAATGGCAATGCTCAGATCTGCTCTGAGCTAAAACAGAATGGCATTAAATATACTGATCCAAAGGATATTGCCAATATCCTGGCAGATCGATTCAGTGCCAACTTCACCCCCTCTCACCCCCTAAATGGCCCATCTCAATACCGGAAGATTGCCAAATTCCAGTAATAACGGCCACACAGGTACAAAACGCACTCTCTAAAGCCAAGAATACAGCATCCATGGGACCAGATGACATCCCGGGCTGTGTACTACATGAACTACAATATGAACTGGCACCTCACCTAAGTGTCATGTTTAATCATAGCCTCACCTCAGGTTTTGTGCCCACTGAGTGGCGTAGAGCTACAGTTATCCCAATCCACAAGGGGGGATCCACCTTGGATCACGGAAACTACCATCCCATCAGTCTGACAAGCCTTATCTGCAAGGCCATGGAGCGTATTATCATGGAACTTATAAACAAAGACATTGGCAACCTTCAAACACTGGACCCCACCCAGTTTGGGTTTGTGAAGGGCCGATCTTGTCTCCTGAACCTGATTAACTTCTTTGAATCAGTCTCCAGAGCCATGGACAAGGGTAAGGTGGTCAACACAGCCTATCTAGACCTTGCCAAGGCCTTTGACACCATCCCCCACTCTGGAATCATAGATAAACTTACTAAGTTGGGCATTAATCCCTATGTCACCCAATGGGTTGCTAAATGGCTTACTGATAGAACCCACACTATAAAAGTAGCTGACTCCAAATCCAGCTCCAGACAAGTGACAAGTGGAGTACCTCAGGGTTCAGTCCTGGGGCCGCTCTTGTTTGGCATCTACTTCTCTGAAGTACAGGTCAACACTAAGGGACTCTGGCTAACAAAGTTTGCAGATGACTGCAAACTGGGAGCCATTATTGAATCCCCAAATGATGTGGATACTCTACAAAAGGGCCTTACAGAAACAGATGCTTGGTGCCAGAGCCATGGGCTCAAGCTCAATGCCAAGAAATGTATTGTTATCTCCTTTGGGAAAAAACATGTGTCCATGAATTACCATATAGGTGGCAGTACACTAAACACAGAAAGTGTGATAAGAGACTTAGGGACACAGGTGGACAGTGGTCTCACGTTCGATAACCACATCGCCACAACAGTCAGGAAATCCTTCTATGTGGCACACCTCATCACGAAGGGCTTTTCATCCAGAAAAAGGAGGTCATTGTCCCACTGTACTCATCCCTCATTAGACCCATTATAGAATACAACGCCCCATTTGGTATGTACCTCTCAAGACATCTGCAACAACTGGAAAGGCCTCAGAAATACCTCACTAAAAGAATCACAGGCCTAAAGCAGATGCCCTATGCTGACCGCCTTAAAAACTCCAGCTATACTCTGTCGCATATCGTCTACTCAGAGGCGATCTCTGCTTAACATACAAGGCCATGTCAAACCCAGAGCTGTTGGACATGCTACACTTAAAGAAATCCCAATCCCTCAGAGCTACACGCTCCAGGGATCTAAACCTTGTCATCACAATAAACAAAACATGCTGGAGGGATAGGTTCCTGACCCAGAGACTCCCCAGACTCTGGAATAGATTGCCCATACATGTCAAGCAGAGTGCCTCTTTGGACATCTTCAAAAGGAACCTTGACGACTGGATGGGAGAAAGGAAATTCACCCCAGGGATCACGTCAGTCGCCCTGCTAGACAGGGGTCCAGGAAAGTAAATAATGTGGGAAGAAATAGCCAGGGAATTGTTATGGTTAGGCTTGTATAGGCCCTAGGGCTGATAGCCTAGTACCAACCTATGAACCTATGAACCTATGAACCTATGTCAGGTGCTGGTGAAGGAGCGCACTTTCAGGTCCAGCGCTAGGGCATTTTGGAGTGTAGGGTCATGGCTAGGCTCCTTGTAACATGAAACATGAGATCAGACTGCTGCAGGGCCAGTACCATGGCTCAAAACCAAGGCTGAGGCCTGGGACTGTCTGGAAATTGAGCTTACCAATGCCACTGGCATCCCCCGCACTGGTGAGCAGGTCCATCACCATTATGACGACCTCAAACAGAGGAAGCAGGATCTCTTGGCCCAGTGTTTGTAATTATAGTAACTCATGCTTTATCAAATTATGGTATGAATATCTGATAGACAGGTATGCATAATGGTGTGTTTTTCTCCACAGCTGCAGAAGAGAGGCTCATAATATGGAAGCCCATGGAGGATGACTGGAGAAGTTGAGCCAACAATGCAGTGAGTACAGGTATATCTTACAAAATATATATATATATATATATATATATATATATATATAGTCCAATAAATAAGAAAGTGTCATTGTTTATCACCATGTATAGTGTCTTCTGAGTGTACTGAATAAATAAAGTTTGCCAGACCAATACTGATCTACAGGATATACACTAGTACTGAATGTAGAATCTCAACTATAATAATAAAGCACTGTGTCATGTTACTGAAATAAAGATTTATACCACAAACTTTTGTGTTTAATCTGGTATATTGTTAAAGAAATAGAATGTGTACAGGTGCTTCACAGCAAATATGGCTTTGGCAGCATGCTTTAAACTGTTAAAACCATTCAAAAAGTGGTACGTTATATAGGATCAAACCTTTTCTTACTCCACCTACTAGAATAGCCATAGCCCATTCTCATCTACTCTCTACCCTTTTCTCTGCCTGCCATCTACTTACCAACTTAAACAAATGTGATATTAATAAACTCTCCACCTGTTATAACCACATAGCTAGCTTTGCCACTGGTATGCCTTACAGAACACACCACTGTAAGCACCTAAGCTATCTGGGCTGGCTAGAGTTGCCCAGCCTATTAAAGTACAACCAATTAATAATGGCTCACAAAGTACTTAACCAACCAGACAATATTCCTGCTCTTAAAAATATTATCTACCCCCACAGTAACTTTAGAAAACTTCACTCATCTAATAGACTGGTAGTCCAAACTGTTAAATCCAAAAACATGGCGGGTGACTCTCTGCCAATTCAGTTGGTAAAAATTGGAACTCACTGCCTGATGACATCACTAGGGAGACCTCCCTAACACAATTTAAGAAAAGTCTCAAGCAGTATCTTAATAAACATTAGTTATGCTCCTGTTCTAAACCTGACTAAATTTTTGGAATACCTGTGCATTTATACTATGTAATGTGTTTTTATTAAGTGTGCTATATCTAAAGTCTTTGACTGTATAACTCAAATGTCTCTACTGAGCTTGTAAACTTTAGTTGTATATTTTTGTTGTGCTTATTCCTGTAACTACCGTTGGAGCTTTTCTCCCCGGGCCTCTGTTGAAAATGGACATGTATCCAGTCAGACTTTCCCGGTCAACAAATGGAAAATAAATAAATTAATTAATTAACTGCAGTTGTTCTGATAACCAGCTGTTATGCAAACCAGTATATTGTTTAGCTGTAAAACAAGATATAAATGAAATATGAAATATGTCCTGCACTAAGATCTGAACCTTGAATAGTAATGTGCAATGTATTATAGTGTGTCCCCTACAGCATTGCCTTGTGTTAGCCTTTGCATTTCAGATCTTACTATTTCAAAGGATTAATACACAGTATGCTGTTATGCATGAACCTCAGACATGTATGTTCAACTGTTACTACTGTCTTTGGTGACACTACACTTTTTCAAACATATCATGCACTACCGTCATTTAGCATTAGGAAAAAAAATATCACTGCCAACTCTTGAATCCAGGACCATCCCCACTACAGTCAGAGCAGTGTACCACTACATCAACTCAGTTCTTTGAAATTACTGATGCACATCCCTCTCAACCTCTTAGTGCAAGAAATCTGGATGAACACTGACAAAATGAGGGACAGATGCCCAACAATAGGCACATATTTTACATAGTGCATTTATATTTATAAGAAAGTTGCTAGAGTAACATGATTTGTTTTAACATACATTTTCTGAAGGATTTGAAGTCTGTAACTCAAAGCTCTGTCATTATTTAGTGCCATAAGACCTCAGATTATCCCAGTTATTTGCCAGAAAATAACAAATATTCTGAGGAACAGACCAAAAATATGAGCACAAAATCTGGACATTCTGTGAAAATATGTACAGTTTTTGGTATGCTGATGCATCTGTAAAGTTATCAGGCAGTACAGGGATATACCTTAAGGACGAAAAGCATCACTTCCAAATTATGAACACAGAATGATTTGGATTGCAGTCAGGGCAACATATCAGTAGGCCAAATGACCGCTTGAGTACAGCAACTGAGTTTTATGAACACATCCTGATAGCCAGTTACACAGTACTCTGACATATAGTGGCCACAATCACAGTGTACTTGGGCCTCTGACACAGACACAGAACCAGTACACAGACAAATAAATGCTGCAAAGTGTCACATGTGACTGTACAGATTTCCACAGAATGTCCAGGGTTATGGTTCATATTTATGGCCTGTTCCTCATAATATTTGTGGTATTCTGCTAAATCACTGGGATGATATCAGGACGGAAGTCACTAAATAATAATATACCTTTGAGTATCAGACTTTATATCCCTCAGAAAATGAATGTCAAAACAAGCCCTGTTACTCTAGCAATTCTATGAGGTTATGACACCAATATTTAACATCTCTCCCTATTTTTGACCCTTTGTCCACACATTTTGTCATGCTTTGTCCACATTTCCTGTGCTAAGACATTGAGAGGTATGCAGACATAGCATGCAAAACTGTGGACACAACTCATCAATCCAAACAGTCAACAGTATTTCCACCTACCCTCTGTGATACGGTAGCTCCTGCACCTCCATAATGTCCTCCTCACAGGTCAGGAAAAGGGGCAAGGCCCACATGAAGGCCTTAATTATAGCACTGTGTTGCCATGACATTGGCTAATGGCAAGGCAACCCAGCTGTTCTGGATGCAATCAATAAATTGGAGTAACAGACTTGTGCACAGGCCATCACCTCTTTATGAGCATTACCTACAAAAGGCAAGCTGCTGTCTATGCTAAACAAGTCTGATACTTTCATCAAGAAGACAGACTGTGAATTTTCACAACACCTTTTGTGGATTCATTCTGAAAAATGGGTACAGCACTATACCAGGTATGTCAAACAACTAAGGATGTAATGGAATGTAGATGGGGGGATGCAGTCCTGGGAAATAGGAATTTAAACAGTAGCTCTCAACAACACTGCCTGGACTGTCATGTTGCTGTTAGTCTGCTGTCCAGCACCTATAGCCATCCCTGATGGCTATGTCTGCAACATCCCTCTGAACTGTACAGAGCTTTGCCAAATGTCCTGATATTTGCCTCACAATTTTAGCCATGTTTTGCATAACATTGTGTTTTTCTGACAAACTAGTGACAAATCATGAAGGACTGAAATTAGAAAATAATGACGTCTGGTACTGCAAATGTCAGACACCATTGAGTAGGTCAACTTACACCACATATGCACCGCCCTCTGTTATTTTGTCCCTCAAATGTTCCTGGAATGTCCACATGCACCTGTAGTACCACTCACCAATTTGCCAGATGTAGGCTGGATGACCTGGCACTGTAAAGTTGCCCATAGGGGACACCCAGTAGTTGATAGTAGTGATGTGTGTGGACACATAACAACACAGTCTGTCACAGCAGTCAGGCCATTTCTGGCAGTCCTGCTACCATCACAGGTTACTAGGCTATGAGCCATGAGCAGTCATATGCTTAGGCCACAAGTTAGCCCATGTGAATGCAAGGCAGCAGCTGATGTCCCCATCCAACAGGGACACAGGTGGTATCCCAAGGGTGTATATGCTATTAACCATCCATTTCACCAGGTTACACCTGCAAATGTGTTGGTAGCTACCCTGCCTGATGTGGACATGGTGCCCATTCCACTGCAGGGTGTGTGTGTGTGTGTGTGTGTGTGTGTGTGTGTGTGTGTGTGTGTGTGTGTGTGTGTGTGTGTGTGTGTGTGTGTGTGTGTGTGTGTGTGTGTGTGTGTGTGTGTGTGTGTGTGTGTGTGTGTGTGTTAACACAGTGGATCAAGACCTGCAGCCAGCAGTCCCAGCAATGAGGAGACTGTGATGTCCTCACAAGCCACAGTGAGGTCACTCCTGTGGAGTATGTATAACACCAGGTAGAGGTTTGGACCTATAACTTATAGGTGTATGGTAGATGTTTGATGGCCTGGTATTTCCTGGTGGGGGACCTCTGTGATGTTCCCAGCTGCTGCATGTGCTGTGTGATGTGAATAATGAATGGTGGATTATGCACATTAATGGTTCTCAGTGGGGGAACATGACGCATCAGGATAAGGGGGCAATGCATGCTCTAATGCTGGTATGTTCAAAGTACTCACACATGCACTTTACTGATAGATGGCAAGGGTATAATGTGGGTGTTAGCGGTGGATTCTGCTAGCAAATGTGGATGTGCAGGGTCTGTACATGATGGAAGCCAATGTATGCTGCTCTGTGATGTGTTCCCCTGTTCATGTCTTTCAGGTAGGCTGTATTGTAGATGCCACCAACCATACATGGAGGCCGAGACTGTGGCAATTATGGATGCCCTGAGACTATATCACAGGGTACTGTTAGGGAAAAGCCAGCAGCACATGTAGCAATGAAATGCCCTATGGGCATAAGTGGTGGGTCCGTCAACACTGAACACCACGGCAGGAGATATGAACAGGTCCAACACCATGCCACAGACTTAATACACAATGCATAGCAAAGGGATGCAGCTGTGGCCAGGGACCATGCTGGCACTGATGGAGGGCCTGTTACAGTTGCATCACTGACACCAACAGAAGAGTTACTTGCCAAACTTGGTGGAGCCAACACCTCCCAGGAACACATCCACACATATGTCATGGAGGTGGGTGGCACAGAGTCAACAGCTGAGGAGCATCCAGGTAAGGCCCCAGTGGTCATCATATCAATACATGCAATACATGCATGTGACCTATGACCCCCCCCCCCAGTTTGTTAGTCCCCCTCCTATACTGCAATGAGATTTTTCACCTAAGAGACTACTGCATACTCTGGGGAAGCCAGTATTGGGCAAACATTTCCTGTTGTCCCACATAGCTGTCAGTTGTCTGCTGCTATTTCTGCAGGCCACCCCATTCCCTTGCATACATGCATTGATACAATGGATATGCTTCCACAATATACTACTCCATTCATTTAATTTTAAGAAGAGTGACTTATCTTGTGCCTGCGGCAGTTGTGAGGATGGTGCTTGAAGGCTGACTTTGCTGGATACATGCAGTACACAGCCTATACATGGTAATGTACAGGTAGCATGATGTGTGTGGCATCCATTTTACTGTGTGTGCAAGATGGTGAGAGGTGTCAGTGCCTGGGTCCCTAGGGTGTCAGTTTATGTGCTATGTGTTGCCTCTTTGCCAAGGCCAGGGTGTACTGGGCATGCCTACACCTGCCTACAGGGGGAATTCTCAGAGGGCTCCTCCCCCAAGTCCCCCTGTGCCTGTAGGGACCTTGGCAATGGTAGGGCACTGTGCAGATGCAGCCTGTGTGATTGGCTAATTTTGACTACATTCCACCTGCCAGCTGCATTACTGAGGGGTTCTATACAGCTCTTTATACCTTTGCTCAGCACTCCTATAGTAAAGTGCTGAAACACACAAACCCACTCAGCTATGCTTAAACTTCAACTGCAGTGGAAAAAAACACACAACTATTTTACATTTATATATATATCACTATATCAGATATGTGCATGTCACATACTGTTCATGAATATCCATGTAAATGCAAAACCTGTCATTCTATAAACTTTCTAAATTTGTAAGGGCAATATTTACAAACTGTCTGGAGATTGCAAAACAATAAAAAAAAAAAGAAAAACCAAAAACATGACAGAATAATACCAGTAACAATAAAATAACATTTGCCCATACTTTGCCTATGGCTGCCTACCACTGTGTTAGCTTACACAGTGGTGCAGCACTGTTTACTACACCTCCAGATTGATTCAGGTACATCTACTGTCCATCATGCCCACTCCATCCTATATGTCCATTAAGTAAA
>NC_056737.1:1430156551-1430184416 GCF_019279795.1 Protopterus annectens
ACCACTGAGGATGGAGCATGACCCCCTTGGGAGTGGGACCAGACAGGTACATATCTGCTATTGTGCGGTCTCGGACATGTTGCGTAGGTGGCTGCCTAAGGGGTTACAAAGCCAGCTCTGCCAGTTCAAGGATGGAGTGTCACATTTACAGGGTGATGCTGCCCCTCCGGGACAGCCCCCAGCACTGCTTCCTTTGCAACTGTGTAGGTGCAGTGGCAGTTGCCCATGGCTGTAGACCTCCGTCCCACTGTTCCCATGGGCTTTTGAATGCCGAAGACCCATCCCCATCCAGGGTGTATTCCCCCCCAGATGTGTCATATACCAACCCTGTATGCTGTCATTTTTGTGCTCTTACCTATCCTCCACGGCCATACCCACACTCCTTCCCCAACATCTGACTCTCACCTACGGACACATAAGGCCATTCGGCTCCTAGGACGCCATCTGCCCTATACATAGCTGTCCATTACACACACATGCCCACTGGACACATGAAACCCTTGTAATATGCATCATAACATACTACTGTTATCCTCACCACTGTTCCTCAGGTGCACAGTCCTGGTATGCACATCACTCCTACATGGTCCAGGTACACGGAAGGAGGATGACCCCATTGTACACAAAACACTACCGGTCACTCTATGGTTACCCCATTTACCTTTATCATGATGATTATGTTGCACTCAGCACATTGCAGGAGTACTGTTTACACATAATGATTGGACAGGTACTGTTGTATTAATGTACATTATATGCACAGAGTGATGTATACGGGCAATGTACACCTATTTGTGTGTATGACTGACACATGTCTGTCTGAGGGAGTCTTGTGATCACATAGAGCAACACCACTACATAATACAGGCATCGCTGGTGTTTCCCATTTCATTCATTTGTAATGCTTTGTTGCCACATGGTATGTCCCTGATACATCTCGATATATGTATGTACCTATATGCTGGACATAAACACTCACATATACATCTACATGATGGGATACATTCCTATACTGCTGAATGACTGCATGGTATGATATCGTCTGGTTACAGCCTCTTACACTCGAATAGCCTCTACATTGCTTAACCAATGCAATACTCGCATACTGGTAGCCAAACACGCTTACACCCACTCGATCCCGCACTTGCTAATGCACCGGCATTGGTGCTTGCATCTGTCACTCACACCGCTGGGTGTGAGCGAGGACCACAATATTACCTTGTTATACCTATTACATCGTACTACATGACTCCAGTATCAGGACTGGCCACCCATTAGGTGACGGCATCGTGTTCGACTGTACAGAATCAGTGGCCTGTCCAGTGACACAGTCATATTTGTGTGTACCTCATACAATGTGCACCCACCTTGTGATGCCTATTACTTTGGAATACATGAATACAGTATCAGGTAGTAGTATTGTCAACTTGATCATTGAATTCATGGATATTGTGCTAAACAACAATTTCTTGCTCTGCAATGGTGAACTTTTCAAACAAAAGAGTGGCGTAGCGATGGGTGCCCCTTGTGCTACGGCTTATGCCAATATAGTATTACACAAATGGGAGGTTGAATGTATACATTCAACAAGTTGGAAGAAGCACATTAAGCACTACAAGAGGTTTTTGGACGATATTTGTATTTTGTGGGGAGGTTCTGAAAATCAGTTAAAGGAATTTATGCAGTATTTAAACAATACCACGGATTTTCTTTCATTCACTTTTGAAATTAGCAACACAGAATTGCACTATTTGGACATCAAACTATGTAAGAACCCTGCAGGAACTGGATTAATATCCAGTATTTTCCGTAAGCCCACTTATTCTAACAGTTTTCTGCACTTTGAGAGTGGGCACCCTTTAAGACAAAAAATGGGTATTATAAAGGGGCAACTCATAAGGGCAGCAAGAATGTGTAGCACAAACTTGTTGTTTTTACAGGAAATCGAATTTTTAAAAAAGTCATTTTTGGACAGAGGGTACCCCGAACAGCTATTTCAATCTATTAAGGAGGAAATAATACAAAAAAGGGACTGTGAATATCCCCCATTACTATGTACTAGGGCTGAAATTTGCAAGAAGGAAACAGGTGGGGTTACCAACTTTACAAAAAGTTTTGTGTATACGTTCACTGAAGATGCATCTATAATAGAAGCCACTATAAGGAACCTTTGGCCGATGGTGACCATGCAGGAGGAAATTTCAGGACTTGTTCCTACAAAATAGGATTTGTCAAAAAAGCAAACATCAACCTAAAAGGGTTGTTTGAAAGGAATTTAACAGCTGGGTTAAATGCCAGGAGCAACAAGGTAACTGTGCAGCATGGAACATTTCCATGTGGAAAATGTAAACAATGTCAATATATTTTGGAAGGGGCGCAGGTGTGTATTAAGGCAAGAAACACAACTCTGTATGCCAAGGGGCATTTTACATGCAATACCGCAGGTGTAGTTTATATTGGTTTATGCCAGGCATGCCAGGCATTTTATGTCGGCAAAACTGACAGGGCCATCAAACGCAGAATATACGAACACCAATATGATATTGCCAAAGGCAAAGAGACAAATGCATTTTTTAGGCACTCGTTAACTTGCCCGCAAATGGCCATAAGGTTCTTTATTATTGACAAAATACAACAAGATCAAAGGGGGGGGGATTGGGAAACCCTTTTAGCCATTAGGGAACTGACTTGGCAGTTGCAATTAAATGCAACAAAACATCCTGGTTTAAATGAGGCTACTAGTTTGGCACCAGTATTAAAAAAGAGAAGGAATATGTTATAAAGCCACAAAAATTGGTTTTAGCTTATTCTTATGATTTTTGTTATTGTTTATGTCTTTTATGTTCATTTATTTTTTGCTATGCACTTTATTGCTTAATAAGGTTTTTAAACAGTTTTAATTGATTTTAACAATATGTAAAATGTATTTTCAAGCAAGAACAGTATTAGTTAAAATGTGTCACGGTCCAGTCACAAAACAATGAATTTGGCTAAGCTTTTTCAGTACATTTTTAATTTTTATTGTATTAAGAACAAATGCATGTCATACTTGAGGGCAGCTATGTCATTACACAAGCATCAACCAACTTTTGAGCTTTTGCAGGCATATGTAAAAGGTCAACAGCAGACACAACAAGTTCTTTCAATTCAAGTTACAAGTAGCATAACTATTTTAGAATAATTCAGTACATAAACGAATATCCATAATTATTAAAAGTGGTTTTAAGTATGCATTGGTTACACAATGAGGTTTAAAGAGTTAAAAAGTTGTTAACCAGCAATGAATTTTTGGTAATTAGTTGTGATGTATTAATTGAAGTTCAATTAAGGATATGTGTTTTTAGTATAAAGCTTCTGGCATTTTGTTATGGAGTTACACTTGAGAAAGCCTGGTAGGACCAGGCGAAAGCGCTCGTGGTAAATATTTTGTTTTTTGTTTTTTGTTGGCCGTTGGAATAAAACTTTTAAACTGAAGTACGTGGAAAGCTTTTATTTTCTTGAAGGACTTTTCAATTGGAGCAGTATTTTATTCAGCAGTGCTTTGTTGCAGTTAACTAGTGTGCTTGGCACCGGACCATTTGGATCCTTCTCCGGTTTTGTTTCACTGTCACTGTGTTTTTTCGTTTCGTTTTACCTTGTTATACCTATTACATCGTACTACATGACTCCAGTATCAGGACTGGCCACCCATTAGGTGACGGCATCGTGTTCGACTGTACAGAATCAGTGGCCTGTCCAGTGACACAGTCATATTTGTGTGTACCTCATACAATGTGCACCCACCTTGTGATGCCTATTACTTTGGAATACATGAATACAGTATCAGAAACAGCTGCCTATTAGGCGACGGCATGGTGTTTAACTGTACAGAATTAGCGGCCTGTCCATAGAATCATTCATATTCATGTGTTCCTCTTAGGCATACCTTGTGATGCCTATCACATCGGACTACATGACTACAGTCATAGCCGGTCTTAGGCATAGGCCAACTAAGCAGCTGCCTAGGGCACCGCTTTAGTGTGGGCACTTTACCAGTATTTATTTGGTGTAGGTAGACCAGGATGGGGCACTGGCTGGTGTGGTGGTTGGGTGCCATTGTGCCCTCTGCCTAGGGCACCAGTTGACCTAAGACCACTCCTGACTACAGTATCAGGAATGGCTGCCCATTAGGCAACCACATGGCATTTGACTGTACGGAATCAGCGGCCTGCCCAGTGAATATTTCATAATTGTGTGTTATTCTTACAATCTGCTCCCACCTTGTAATGTCTATCACATCTGACTACATGACTACAGTATCGGGAATGGCTGCCCATTAGGTGACGGCATGGCATTCGACTGTACGGAATCAGCAGCCTGTCCAGTGAATTAATCATATTTGTGTGTTCCGCATACACTCTGCTCCCATCTGGCTGATATATGGGAACCAAGACCCTGCATTACAAATGGGTAGTTGGGTTGTGGTAGCCACATCCGTCGGTTGGGTCATGCTACCGCATACCTATTATAGGTTTGCCACCTTCTCAATTGGCCAAGGTAGGACTTTAGGGTTACCACCTGTCCCACTTTGCGAGGGAGAGTGCGAAAATAATCAAGACATAGCACATGTCCAGATTACAGGACATTATTATATTCGACATTTCATTAATAATTGCATACAACAGTTATTTTATATATGACACTTCTATATGTTATGTGAAGTAGCATAAGCAATTCAAATGCAACTAGACTGAGCTTTTATTTGTGCAAATAAGTGTAATCCTGTACTATGCACGTCTGTAGGTATGTTTAGTCCTGGAATGTCTGACATTTCTACAGAACATGTCCCACTCTGGCCATTTCGAAAGGTGGCAACCCTATAGGACCTGTATGTAGAGACGTCAGACTTTGCAGGGCAACACACCACAGCCAGTAGAAAGAGGTGTACTTCACTGTTTTGCCTAAATAAAAGGTTACTCTTGTAGCATTATAGTTGCTTATACTGTTACCTATAACATTTAGGTGTTTCAGAGGAACATAATTGTTTTATGCTACTACTACAGACAATATAGGTAGTCTTTGCCCTAAATCACAGGACATTTGCCTTAATTACAGTTATTATGCAGGACACAACTGCCCACAGGGGAGTGTCCCTTGCAAAGGTGAACAGGTGGTAACCCCAAACCTATTATTCTATCAACTTTCTAGTGTAGTCAGCGGAACATGCGCTTTCTCTCATTATCAGACCTCTCATACGAATGGGGAAGAATAAACACTGAAACAGGGACACTGCATAACAACCTCAGGGACACATTTAGAAGGATGGTGCTATTAACCTGACACACTGACGGACACAGAGCACATATGTATTCATACACATTGTATGAGGTGCATGCAGTTTATGACTCTTACATGTTGTCATTATTCATTACGTGTATTCTGCCACCTTTCCTCCTAATATCAATAGTTCTAGGATGGTTTAGTTGGGACTGTGTTAAGATTCTGATTCGTAATCACGGACGTCCCTGGTAATTGGGGACAGTTCAATAATATGGTCCCTATGTATTCCCCCAATGGTTTACGGACTGTCCAGTAGATGTGCTCTTAAAGTTTAGGAGGTATGGGTGTCTGCTATACCCACATTGGAATATTACTTACATCCATGGGGCGGTCCTAATACGTGTCTGCCAGCCAACACCTGCACGCCTAGCCCCATAATCGCATACCCATAGTTCCCCCACCTGCCACTACTCTACAGCACTCATCCTTACTGTGGGTGCAGGTGGACACAGGTGGGATATGAACACACCCCTGCCCACTCTCCCTGTGTTGGGACACATGTCGTAAGTTGTGTCAACCCATGTGTTATCAGGCTTGCACAACCTACTGTTCCGTGTACAGCTACATCCTGGTCGTAATTGTGTTCCCCCATTGGCTGAATGTACCAAATTTTTGGTGTCCCGCAAGGTACGTTGCTGTCCATGTTTAAAGTGTAGACCTTGTAGATCTCTCCCCTGGTAGTTTCCTGCCTGTGGTCTGGGAAGCAGTGTTGTATTTACCTTTATTGCATGTCTGTATGTCTCACCGGCCTAGCTGGAGGGGGTGGGGGTAAGTACACGTTTGTTGAGTGGACCTCCCACCAACATATGCACAGTCTAAACATGTTACCCATAACTGCTGTAACATAACCTAGGTATATACATGTGTATATTTACTGTAACATATATATATATATATATATATATATATATATATATATATATATATATATATATTTACATTAATATATACAGACATAACTGCATATGTGTTCATACATGTATATTCATATCTTGCTGTCTCATATATATATATATATATATATATATATATATATATATATATATATATATATATATATAAATAGATATTTATAGAATAGAAATTTCAAGAGGCTAGCACAGAAAGTTATTCTGTGAATTCCACATTGTTTTGTATGGAATAGTCAGACATTCAGTTCATAGGATCATAGGAGGTTACTAGGCTATCGACTTGGAGGTCATTTCAAGCCTAGCCATTTTATCCTACTGTAATACCACAGATACTCAAGTCAATACACTGGAGTGTATTTAGTAATGACTGTCCATGTCCAGGAGGGTTGTGGCTGCTATTCCCAGTATGAATTTATGGTGCCCCATCCACTCTTCCAGGTTCCTGTTGAACAGTGTCATAGAGGTGCTCTGCTTCACATAGACTGGCAGCCTGCTCCAAAGACATGTCAGTTGCTGGGAGACAAATCTGTCCCTCCAGCATGTCCTTTTCAAGTCACAGACCATATCTTGTTCCCTGGAATGGGTAGCTCTGGTTTGATTTAAGGATGTGCAGCAAGTTCATTAGGTTTGGGTCAAAGATTGCTCTGTAAGGCAGGCATAAGTCATCCCTAGGAAGTCTATACAATACAGAATATAGTGACAGGGACTTTACCTGGTCTGTGTAAGGCACATGCTGGAGTCCCTTTATCTTCTTTGTTAGAAACCTCTGAGGTCTCTCTAATTGCTGCAGGTGCTTTGTATGGTACTTGCCAAAAGGGTCATTATATTCAATCATGGGTCTGATCAGTGATGGGTATAGAGGGGTTATAACCTCCTTTGCTCTAGAGGCAATACCTTTACTAATCAAATACACTATGTAAAAAGCCATCCTTACTATATTAGACACATGGTGGTCAAAATTAAGGTCACAGTCAACTTGTGATCCCAGGTGCCTTACCACTTTGTGGGTACTTAGAGTATTGTTGTTAATTTGATAGTGTGAAGGGATATTTTTACCAAAGGGAATGATGCGTCTCTTGGCATTCAGTTTGAGACCATGACTAAGACACCAGTCATTTGTCTATGAAAGACCCTCTTGAGGCATACTGACATAATTTGGGGATTCAGTAATTGCACCTAGTTTGTAGTCATCTGCAAACTTGGTCAGCCAAAGCCTCTTTGTTTTTGCTAGAACATCTGAAAAGTGTATACCAAACAGTAGGGGGGGCAAGCACTGAACTCTGTGCCACCCTGCTGGTGACTGGTCTGAAGGTTGAGATGGAGTGACCAACTCTGATAGTGTGTCTGGTTTGTGAGACACTTTACTTCCTATCTTACAACAGAGGGGTTTAGATTCCAGTTTGCTAAGTTTATCGGTAATGCCTGAGTGAAGAATTGTGTCAAAGGGCTTTGCCAAGTCGAGGTATGTTGTGTGCATAGATCTGCCCTCAAAAATGTCCCTGGTCATGTTTTCAAAGAAATCCACCAGGTTTAACAGGATCTGCCCTTGACAAAGCCCGAATTGGGTTGGATCCAGGATTTGTTGGTCACCTATCTCTTTATTTATGAAGTCCATAATGATATGTTCCATGGCTTTACAGATGAGTCTGATCAGACTTATAGGTCTATAATTACCCGGGTCAGTTGCCAAGCCTCCTTTGTGGAGGGGAATGACTGTTGTTTTTTCTCCATTCCATGGGAGCACAGTCTGTGTTAGACTATGATTGAACAGGGTACTTAATGGTGATGCTACTTCATGTTTTACTTTATTTAGAAGACAACCTGGGATTCTGTCTGGTCTCATAGAGGTTGTGTTTTTTGCTTTAGACAAGCCTTTAATGACCAGCTCTTTGGATATGTATGGTGGGGGGTGGGGGCCAAGGTTTGTGATAAGTCTGGAGGGGATAAGGGAGTGAAACCTTTGCCAAATCTGTCCACTAGAATGTTTGCTATTTCTGTGGGATCAGTATGTGTGATACCACTGGTCACCAGTTTGGCACAAGCTTGGCTCCTATCTTTTAGGCTATGTACGTAGCTGTAAAATACCTTATGGATATCCTTGGCTGTGAATGCTACGTTCTTCTCAAAGATGCCCTTAGAGGATATGACATGTTTTCATATTTGCCTGTTGAGGCTGAGTAGGTTGCTTTTCCATTGTTGGAGCCTTGCCTTAGTTTTCTTAGACAGCAACTTTTTGCATTTATTACACGGTTTATTTATGCTGAATGCCCACCAGGGTAGTTTGTTTTTTTCTTGGGGCCCTGGCTTTGACTCTCTCTTGAACATCTGAGTCTATACATGTATGCAAGTGATTGTACAGGGTTTAATGTAAGCTTTGGGGTAGTTATCACTTTCAGCTGAGGTTGGGGTTGGAATGCATCTATATCTCCCTCTAGGAGGGTATAGTTTGCCTTAGTAAAGTTTTTTAGTCTGACTTTGCCCTTTGTGAGTTCTGTTAATAGTGCCAGCTCTAAGATGACTGATTTGTGGTCATTTGTATCTAATGAGGGTCTGACAGTTGCAGTAGTGCATCTGTTTGTCATGTTAGTGAGAACCAGATTGGGAATGTTTGTTCCTCTTGTAGGGGTTTGGACAATTTGTTCCAGGGCATTTGAGTTAACAAAGTCAAGGAACTTTTGTGCTAGTGAGTTAGGGCTAGAGTAGGTTTCCCTGTTGATGGTATAATAATTGAAATATCCCCATAACCAGTGTTTAGCAATATTTGGATTGACTCCAGTTTGGTCAAGTAGGCTTCATGCACGTCATGATCCATAGATGGGGATCTATTACTAGCTATGACTTGAATAGGGATCTTTCCCACAGTAATCTGAACTTGAAATAACTCCATGGAGTTGTCTAATCTAACTAAACTGGAGGTGAATTTCCTCTAATATAGATAGAAGCACTGCCTACTTTGTTCTCACATGTTCATTTTGCAGTCTAAAGGTGTGGAAGGCATTGTAGCCTTGCAAGGCCGGGGTACTTTCCAAGGCCTTGAGCCAGGTTTCTGTGACTGCACAGACATTTACATCCTCCAGTGATAGAACTACTTCCAGGATGTACAGTTTTTGGTTTAAACTCCTAGCGTTTAGCAGCATAACCCTTATTTTGCTATGATTGGCAATTTTCACATCTGCAAGTTTGTTTTCGAGACCTTGCCTAAAAAAGGCACTATGGGGAGGCAAGACCCTTTGCCAGCAGCCAAAACTCCAGTGGGGCCAGGTGCAAACTGTCTTTGGCAAAGCAGTGAGGATTGTCAAACATCTCCTCCTAGGTTGACAGAAACTGGATCCCCTTTGAATGACACCAAAAACTAAGCCAACTACTGAAATCAATCATTTTTTGTTTGTTTTGCGGCATCATTCTAGGTGAGCGTACTATGCTGCTCAAGTCTAGGGGCTGCCGGGGACACATATTCATAGAGCTCAGTCTTCTCTGTCTTCATATAGTCCAGTGAGGTTCATCTCAGGTCATTCACTCCAACATGAACTATGATAGAGTCATAATGGTACTTGCTGCTGAGAGACCTGAGTGCATGCATGATTTAACTAATCCTGGTGTCAGACAGGCAGCTGACAGTGACTTTTTCCTTGTTCACCCTGGTGGGTGGGACATCTGTGTGTCTCACTATGGAGTCTCCAATGACAATAACATTTGGTTTTGTTGTGTTACACCTTACAGGCTTGCTAGGTGGTGTTGCTATGTATCTTGGGTGCTGTGAGAACTATGCTAGTTACAGCCAAGTTGTGTTTTCGAGGTGTCTGATGTTTTGGTAAGTTTTTTGAGAGGACCTCAGCATATGTTGATTTATGTTTCTGCTGCATACTATGTGCAGGAGTGGTGGTACTATGTGCTTGCCTAGTTGTGGGTGCATTGACAACCTGTTCAGTGTTACTGTTTTGAGTTTGAGAGAGCAGGGGTTCAATATTTTTGGTGTAGATACATCTCTCACTGTACTAGTTTATTAGCAGAGGGCTGTCAGTGTACATGAGGTAGTTGCTACACTGCCTCAGGAGGTCAAAGTCAACAAGGTTGGCAGTAGAAACAAGGATAATCCAACTGTTCATAATGCTAAGACTGTTATCACAATGGGGGCGCTTTCACAGCTTTACTAGTAATGCTTCTTTGACCAAAAATGTGCTAAAATGAGGACTATACTAATGGGATACATGTTGAAATTATCTGTCTGGCTATGGCACATAGTTGCACAGCAGTGAACAGTGAGCAGTACTGTGATGTGCAAACATGCAGAAACCCACTGAAATGTGTGGCTTAAAGACCAGAAACCTAAAGCCTAAAAAATGTAAAAAGTTCAAAAGCACCAATGAGGTGCTTACTCTAAGCCCTGGGAAGTCATTTCTTTCACTTCTGGGTGAAACAAGATTACAGCCATTTCTGCAGCAGGAGTTTTGGCTCCTGCTGTTGCTTCTACTATTACTGCTACTACTTTGACTTTTAATAATCTTTCAGTGTCGTTTTTACCTGTATCCTCTTTGCCTGATTCTCAGGCTTTCGTTGCAGGTTCTATTGTTTTGAAAGATCCTGATAATCTGCCTTTACTTGACTGAACCAACTCTATGGAGATTCAGGATTGTTCTCAGGCTTCTACTGATTCTGTGTCTGCCGTTTAAGCTCCTTCAGTGGAGAAGCCAGCTACTTCCACTAGCACTGTAGCGTTTGTTGTTTCTCAAGCTAAATTGTATGCTGCTGCGGTAAAAACATCAGTTTCTGCTTCTGGCAGTCAACTAGAATCTTCCGGGCAGGCAAGAATTCTGCCTAAGCCTTTGTGCATTTAAAGTGAGTTTCAGGTTAGCTTTATCATGTCAATTTATTTGGCATTCTTTGTTGAAGCCTTGTTTGTTTCCGTTCAGTCTTTATGTGCTATTAGGTGTCTCAGTTTACATCAAAAATAAATATACTTAAAGGCTGGTCAAACAGGACAATGCACTTGAGTGGCTCCTTGTTCAAATCACCATAGGTAAAATCCAGTACCACTTCCTTGCAAGACATAAGTCCCCCTCTATGACCCAGGAATCCTATACCATGTATTTAAACTTATTAGCAAGACTAACCATCCAAACCAATAACATATTCATGGGTGACTTTAATTACCCCACTATTAACTGGGTATATGACACCAAATGTACATGCACAGAGATTCCTGGATTTTGTAAACACAAAGTCCCTGGGCCAGAGAGGCAATACACCAACCAGGGATGCAACCATACTGGATCTGGTCCTCACTAATATGGGAGACTGCTGCACACCCCCTGCTGTATTGCCTTCCCTGGTGAAGGAAAATTAAAACCTGGACCCCAAGCTAAATCTGGACTATTCAGGAACTATTCTAAGGCTATCCTCCTGCTAAGTGAGAACCTAGTAAAATTTCAAGCCCCCATTATCCCTGAGAACACTTCTGCCTATGCATGACTGTTCACAGAAACCCTGCATCGAGGCAGCTGTACCCACCAGGAAGAAGTAAAGAACTAACTCAAAAAAGAAGCCACCATGATGGAATCATAAAATTAATCAGCTGTATAACAGGAGAAAGAAAAGTCATGGAAAATTTTATTTTATTTATTTTATTTTACATTTGTTTACCGGGATAGTTTGACTGGACACAGGTCCATTTACAGCAGAGGCCCGGGGAGGAAAGCTCCATACAAATTACAGTAAGGTCAATACATTAAATATATGTTGCACAATCCAAAGCAGCATACGGAAATATTATATAGAAAACAGCAAGTCTTAAATGAGAGCATAGAGCAAGAAGAATTACAATTTCTGGTTTGTAGTTGATTCCTGAGTCTGTAGCAGATTGTCAGAAATATAACTAGCTAGTTATTTGTTACAAAATGAAATGGGAGTTATTATGTGATGCATGGGCATAACCATTGATTCATTAGGTGCACTTTGAGAGAGCTTTTAAACATGGCGACTGAAGGTGTAGAGGTTAGAGTAGGGGGGAGGTTGTTCCAGTTTCTGGCTATGTTGTGGGAGAACAGGGCTTTTCCTGCAGAGTTATTTGCTTTAGAGATACAGAGGAGTGTGTTTTCAGAAGAGCATAGGGGGAAATTTGATATGTACTTGTTTAGTAGTAGGTTAAGAGATGGGGTTTTGTCAGGGTAATTCAAAATATTGTATGCAAGTGTTAATTGGTGAGAGTTGAGTAGCTGAGGAAGTTCTAGCCATTTAGGTTCTCGCAGTGCCTGACAGTGGTGTGTTTTATAGGTGGAGTTTTTAGCAAATCTGGTGATTTTATTGTAGCATGACTGAAGACGTTCAATGTCCTGTTTTCTTGTGTGGGTAAGGATTGGTATGGCGTACATGAGGGTGGATAGTAGGTGTGTGTGGGCAAGTGTAATTCATGCCTGATCAGATAGAAATTTTTTGTGTCTATATAGTGTACCCATTTTGTGTGAACCTTTTTGATTGTTTGTGAGATATGGACATCAAACAGTAGTTTGTTGTTGATTTCTACACCAAGGAGTTTGGTATGGTCAGATGGGGAGATGTTAGAACCATTCTTGGATGTGATGGTAAAAGGTTGATGGGTAGTTTTAGTCTTGTTGGGAGCGAATATGAGTAATTTTGTCTTGTTGGGATTTAGAATGAGCTGGATCTGGGTAATCCAGTTTTCCACTGAAGTGAAGGATTCCTGAGTTAGTTTCTGAAGGGTAGTGATTGATGGTGTGGAGCAGATGAGAGTTGAGTCATCTGCATACTGTATGAATGAGGCATGTTGGGTGGTGGTATGTAGGCTATTAGTAAATATGGAGAAGAGTATGGGGCCTTATATTGAACCCTGTGGAACTCCTATGGTGGTTGGAAGTAGGGGAGATAGTGTGCTTTGCCATTGGACAGACTGCTGTCTCTCTGACAAGTAGCATTTAAACCATGCTATAGTGGAAGAGGCAAAGGATAGGGAGGTCATGGATTCCAGTAGCATGGTGTGTGACACCATGTCAAATGCCTTGGATAGGCCTAGGAATATTGCTGATACGAAGTTGTTGTTTCTGTATAGGTTAACTGTATTTGTAAAAGACAGGAGAGTGGTTGTAGTGCTATGGTGCTGTCGGAAGCCATGTTGTGTGGTTGAAAAGAGATTTTTAGAGTTCAGAAATTGCATAACTTGGGACTGAATACACCTCTCAAGTATTTTGGGTAAGGGGGCTAGGATGGCTATGGGTTGGTAGCTAGAGAAGGCGTAGGAGTTTCATCCTTTATGAAGAGGGATTATATATGATACTTTCCATAACTTTGGGATGTAGGCTTCCTGTATGGAGCAGTTTATAAGGAGGGATACAGGGTGTGATACAGATTCAGCTGCTATTTTTAAGTAGCTGGCTGGTAAGTTGTCTGCAGCAAGGGTGGTAGGTTTGAGGTTTTTATAGAAGTTTTTTAATTGTAGTGGCAGGGACAAGTGAGAGGGTAAAAGAGGGGATATTATTAAGGGGTTGGGTAAGGGTGTCTGAATGGTAGGTTTTGGAGATTTGAGAGGATAATGATAGAATGGATTCAGTGAAGTGATGATTAAATTGGGAGGCAATGTTTGTCGTGTTATTGTCGGTGGTGGGAGTTGGAGTGGATGTTTTGCTAGGTGCAGCACCTAGCAGGATAAAAGCACTCTCATCAATATTAATAAACAAATCAGAAGACAAATAACGTCTACCAAAGCAAAACTTGAGTTAAGTTTGGCCTCCCAGGGCAAGGACAACCATAAAGCATTTTTTAGCTATGTCTGCAACTTAAAAAGCAATGCACAATTGTGTGCAGATCTCATTATAAATGGAGCCACCTATACAAGATATAGCAAACCTCCTGGCTGATAAATTCAGCTCCAACTTTACTCGTCTCTCCCCCTCAACCTTCCCTCAGGAAAAATCATCAAATATAACACCCCCTACTATCACTAGGGAACAGGTCCTTAATGCTCTCTCTAAGACCAAGAACACTGCATCAGTGGGCCCTGACAATATCCCAGGATGCCTTCTAATTAGCATGAAACATGACCTATTAGGGCCTCTGGAATTATTATTTAACTGTAGCCTCCAAACAGGCTTTGTGCCTCATGAATGGAAAAAGGAAATAGTCATCCCTCTGCACAAAGGTGGGCCATCTACAGACCCTGGAAACTACAGACCCGTAAGTCTCACCAGTCTTATATGTAAAGCCATGGAAAGATTTATCATGGAGATGATCAACAGAGATATAGTAAACCTCCAGACACTGGACCCAACCCAGTTTGGTTTCATCAAGGGTAGATCATGCCTACTCAGCCTGGTGGACTTCTTTGAGAAGGTCACCAAAACAATGGATGAGAGCAAATTGGTTCACACTGCCTAACTTGATCTGGTCAAGCAATTTGAGGCAATACCCCACTTGGGTATTGTTGACATACTCAGGAGGTTAGGTACAAACTCTTATGTCACCCGGTGGGTAGCCAACTGGCTTACAGACAAGACTAAGGGAGTTAGAACTGACGACTCCACCTCTACAAAGAAGCCAGTTAGAAGTGGAGTCCCTCAGGGATCAGTCCCGGGACCACTCCTTTTTGTCCATTACTTCTCAGAAGTCAAGGCCAATGTCAGTGGTCTCTGGCTGACTAAATTTGCAGATGACTGCAAATTAGGAGCTGTCATTAATGCTCACAATGATACAAATGTTCTCCAGGAGGGGCTGACACAAACAACTGGTGTCAGAGCCATGGACTAAAACTATATGCCAAGAAATGCATAGTAGTATCCTTTGGGGGGTCTTCCATCCCTGGTAACTATCATATTGACAACACACCCCTTAGAGTTGACCCAGTAGTCAGGGACGTAGGGACACACATAGCTAGTAATTTAGCCTTTGATATTCACGTGTCTACAGTGGTGTGGAAATAATTCTGTGTTGCTCAACTTATAAACAAAGGTATGGCATCTAAGTCCAAGGAAGTCATTGTTCCACTGTATTCGGCATTCAACAGATCTATCATTGAGTACAATGCCTCCTTTGGTATGTACCTAACCAGGCATATCCAACAACTGGAACATCCACAGAGGTTCCTCCCTAAAAGAATACAGGACATAAGTAATATGTCCTATGCAGCCCGCCTCAAGACCTTATCCCTGTATTCTGTTTCCTATAGCCTTTTGAGGGGAAATCTATGCCTGGCATGCAGGGCATTGTCAGACCCCACTCTAATGGATCTCCTGCATATCAACAAAACAAAAAGCCCCAGAATTACTCGTTCTAAAGACTTAAACATTGCCTGTGATATAAATAGAACCTGCTGTACAGATAGGTATGTATCCCAGAGACTACTCTATATATGGAACAGGCTCCCCATCCATGTGAGGTAGAGACCCTCCCTAACCCAATTCAAGTGCAACTTGGGCAATTGGATGGGAAATCAGAAATTCATCCCTGGTTTGGCACCTATATCTCTAATGGACACAGGTAACCTGTAAATGGTTCATCTCCCAGGCCTATGCTTACACTTATCAAGGGTATCAGAACTTGTCAGAGATTTGGGATGCATGGCTTGGCATAAAAAGGCTGCTGTGGTCACTAATCTAGCAAACACCTTTTAACCTATTATTCACTGGAGCAGGGATGCTTTGGCTGATGTTTATTTTGAAATTCAGGAGGCTGCTTCTGCTTTTGTTTCCAGTTTTTCTAAACAACATTCTCAGAAACCTTGGTCTAACTATGTTTTGTCTGAAGTGGATATTCATTATAAGTGTAATATCATTTTGTATTTTCATTCTAGTTATGTTACTGAGGATCATATTAGAGAGAATTTGCTCTCACTCTGTACAAATGTTTTCTTTTTCTGTGAGAAAGTCTTTATATACTGATACTGATGCTGTTGGTGTTTCGGATGGGGCTGGGACGCCTGGGTGGCCTTACCTGTGCTTGAGCTGTGGTTTCTCATTTGCTTGGTGTTTCTTTATTGGCTGGTCAGAGGAGTATTTTGAGATATGCATGACAGCCTAAATCATATATATATATATATATATATATATATATATATATATATATATATATATATTTTTTTTTTTTTGTGGTGACTTCTCACATTTGGTGTCTGTATGTCCTTCTAGGACATGTACTCATTGTAGGTCATCTAAGCATTTTGATAGGGCTTGCCCCCAGTGGAGACATTTGTATTCCTGTTCCCATGGGACTCTGGATGTCCTGCTGTGTTCCCTGAGTCTTCTGCTTCAACTGAGTTTTCTACTGTTTTGTCTGTTGCTGGCTCTGACCTGGCTTCTGGTGTTGTGTCTGGTGATTCCTCTTTTCAACAGACTGTGGATACCACCCCTAGCCCACTGCCTCCTTTTTTTTCTGGTTTCAGTTCCTATAACCCCTTCTGGGGATTATTTTCATTTAGCCCACCAGGCCCTGTAGTTAATGGCCTTTCTACTGGGATTCCCCTTTTATCTTTTATATATGTTGTTCCCACTGGGACTGAGATGTTAGACTCCAGTAGGAGGTTTGCATGGGGTGTCTGTCACTTCCTGTATTGATGCCAGTACTAAGGTGTTGGGCTCCTCAGAGGGTGTTGGTTGTGAGGCAGATGTTAGTTCTGATTTGGCCAAGTCCTAGTTAGGGACTTCATGTTCTAAGAAAAGGAATTTAAGGCATAAACGGTCTAAGAAGGTTTTGGATAATGATTCCCATTTTGTTACTGATGGCTGACCTGTCTTTGTTTTTTTTTTTTTTTTTTTTTGTAAATGGCATGGTGTTCTTATCTAGGCATTCTCGGGTTTCTTCCCTTTCTTATGATATCATTTGTTTGTTAGATATGGGCAAAATGTCTGATGATTCTTGTCTGCAATGGGAAGATTTGTGTGTGTGTGTGTGTGGGGGTTGGTCTTTGGGGGATGATGGCCAGTCTGGCATTGTGGTTTTGTATCATAAGTCTGTTGTGGAGGTTAAGGATGTTGTTCATGTTCTGGATGGTAGGGCCTTGGTAGAGGATTTATTGTGTAGGCAAGTTTTTATATGTTCTCTTATTGTCTATGCCTTTATTTCTGTGGCTGAGTACCATTTATTCTTTCAAATGTTATGGCCTTCTTTTCTTAGTCACTGTCCTATTCTATTTTTGGGGACTTTAATTGTGGTGTTATACCACAAGATGCCAGATATAGGCAGGACTGTTGCAAGGACATTTTATACCTGGCCTCCCTTACTGTGTGCAGCCCTGAAGCTTTTATTTTTTATGGCACTGCATGCACCTGTATTGATTATTGTTTTTGTTCCTCCACCTTTGCTATAGTTTCTTTTTTTTGTCGTTTGTGCCCATTACTGACCACCATGCTTTTTCTTTTGCTGTTTCTTCTGCATTGTCTAAGGGCAAGGGTCTGCCTAGATCTACTGCTCCCTGGTCTTTTACTCCTGCTTGGCAAGAGGTTGTTTCTGAATTATGGGATGAGCATCTCATTTTATTGTCTTTCTTTCTTTCTCTGCTATCATGGTGGTTGGGCTTTAAGGGCAAGTTTGTTGCTCATGATAACTGGTTTGCTCAGTCTTATTTTCAGTTTAAGAAGTCTTCCGATGCCTTAGTTGCTGTACATCAGGACGCTGCTAGTGCTGTTAAACATCTTTGACAGCTGCATTTTCACAATATTGCTTGGGTTAAGGTAGTTCTTTGGAACTTGGCTCACTCTTTTATGGGTAGGGGTGAGGAATTCCTTCCTTTTGTGGGCAAGGGTATGCTTAGGGCAAATACCTTTACTGATAGTTTGCTCCCTTCTTCTGATGATGTTGTTGGTACTAAGGATGGTATTTTGCAGGAAGTTAACTCTTATTTGTGTTCCTTGTATTGTGGTAAGGTTTCACCTGCTGAGTTATAGCCTATTCCCAGTGATGCCGGCTACTTTTATGGTTGCTCTTGATGCCCCTAGCACTTTTTTTTAGGTTCACCAGGCTATTTCATCTTTTAAGGTTGATTCTGTCCTAGGGTGGGATGGGCTTTCATACCACTTTTACCGCTTTTTTTCTGATGTTTAAATGTCATTACTAGTTCAGTTGTTTAATGACTGGTTTGTAATGGCTTTTCCTATCTTGACTTTTTATGCACTGCTGTTAAATATCTCTGCAAGAAGGGTGACCGGAGGGTCTAATCCAGTTGGCACCCTATTTCCCTGTGTAACACTGATTAGAAGTTGTTTAAAGTTCTGCAGTTGTGCCTCCTTTCTAAGATGCATTTTCTTTTGGATCCCGGGGTCAGTGGTATCTCAGGCAGGCCTAGGCAGTATCTGTTGCTTTTACTGGTCTGTTACTTCTTATGTTCAGTCTACACATTCTGCTTTGCTGCTTTTTTCTGACCTTACTAAAATATTTGATAATGTCAGCCATGCGGCCCTGTTGGCTAATTTGAAATCCTTTAGGTTTGGCCCTCTATTTCTTCAGTACATTTCTTTTAATTGGCTTCAGTTATTGTTCCTGTGGTGAATGGATGGTTAGGTGCAGAGGTTGCTATGAAGAATGATGTGTGTCAGGGCGGCCTTTGAACAGTTACATCTTCACCTTGGTGGTGGGTGCAGTGTTTTTTAAGGTTCAGGCCAACTTTTCTTTGCCTCCTTTTTCTTTTTCCTGCTCTGGTGTTCTGATGCCTCATTTTTGGTGTTATGCAGATGATGTGATGGTGCTTGCTGTGTCTTCTGCTCGTTTGCTGACTTATATGCACTATTTTTCTTTTATTTTTTCATTGGTGGGTTTCACCCTTAATCTTGTTAAATTGGATGGTTTTGGTGTAGTCCCTAGTGTTGGGGAGGTTTATTTCTTTCTGCAGGTCTCCCCATTTTGGGTATGCCTTTTGGGACTCCTTAAGTGCTAGAGTCTTGTGAGCATCTTCTTGATAAGGCTTCCCAGTGATTGTTTTTTTTTGGCATTCCTTTCCATTGTCTTTTTGCAAGAAAGTTTATTTGTGAAATGGTGCTTTGTTGGGTACCTTGGAGTATTTTTTTTCCTGTATATTTGTTTCCCTGTTGTTTTACCCATTTTTTTATTTGTTAAATGGCGCTTTGTTCGGTACTTTGGGGTATTTTTTCTGTATATCTGTTTCTCTGTTGTTTTACCCATTTTTTTGTCTGAAGTTTTGTCATTTCTTTTGGAGAACTTCTTATATGCCCGTGTGGAGGAATATTTTGTACTCTTCTCCTGCTTCAGGTGGTGTTAGGGTGCTCCACCCTATTCTTTCTCTGTATACTATATTTTTTCCTGTTTTGTGGCATTTGCAAGCTGCTGATTTTTCTTTGCTCAGTTGCTTTTTCCCCATTTTGCCTGGCCAGTTTTGGCAGAATTGCTTGGCTGAGAAGCATGCATGGAGAGTCCCCTCTGGGCACCTGCGCGAAGTCTACTTTGTTGCTTGAATGGCATGTAAGTTTGGGTCCCCTTCCTTCTTCTAGGCAAGAGTGGTATACTTCTCTTTTGACCTGTTTCTATGCCATTAATGGGTATCAGGATTATTCCCATGAGAGGGTGCAGGGGTTGAGTTAGTGTAAATTGTGTTATGCCTCTTTGCCCAACTGGGGTGATTTTTTTGTGGTGTTGTTCACTTAATAAGTTGCCAGTGCAGTCTTCCTTTATTTTTCATTCGCTGGGCTCCCAGTCATGTCCACATGCTGGATGTGGGACATGTTTTCCTCCACTGTAATAGGTTGTCTGGCTTTTGGGAGGATGTTCAATTTAGTTATTCAATGCCCTATTTGTTTCCCATTAGACTTGATAAATGTTTGTATGGGGATTATGTTTGTGCCTGGATGCCAACATTTGCTTAGTTGGATTTCCTCTTGGTAACTGCTCTGAGACTTCTTTGGGCTGCCTGTTGTAGTGAGGTCCTTCCTGGGAAGGTTCTATCTCTGCCTTCTTTGCTTGCTCAGTTGAGGATGTGGTTGTGCCAGAAGGGGCGGGGGGGGGGGGGTTGACCTTGTCCAGCTTACTTGTTTTGCTCGCCAATCCTTTTATTGTTTTTGCTTTACAGGAGGTATTACATTTTTGAGAGAGTTTTTTTTTTTTTTTGCACTTTTTTATATCAGTGCTTTTTTTGTTTAAGTGTTTCTATCTACTGTTTTGCTTGACTGGAGTGCATTTTATAGCTACTGCCCTCCTTTTTATCGACTTCCACAGCATTATTTTTACTCCTGAAACTATTTCCTTTTTGCTAGTTTGCTGTTTACACTATTGCAGGACTTTATGAATTTGATATGGTCTTTTTTCTTGTTTTTGTCCATTTGTTTTCTTTGGGTTTGTGTCTGGATATTAACAATATTTTGTACATGGTAGTTTTTTTAGTTCTGTAGTACTGTTTGGGGTTCTCTTTCTTTGTTAGGTTGTTTTTCCTTTGTTAAGGATTTTCTTGTTAGGGTTTCCTTCTCTTCCTTTCAATTAAATAGGACTTTGCCTGGTTTTATTCTGATTGCTCTTCATCCTTTTTCTTTGGCTGACGGTTTTTCTTTATGTCAGGGTTTTTTTAATTCTACATGGTTGTTGTTATTTCCTTTCTCTGTTTGTGCTTTGTTGTCGCTTGCTGTTTTCTCTTTCTTTTTCTTGGTTGTTAAGACAACAAGCCCTAGATCAACCACCCTTGACCAGACAGCTTACAATTAGCACACTCCTCTCACTAGAGTGCAGAAGGGCCCTTTCTAATCAAAGATGGCCTGGAAAATGTGCTCAGAACAAACAACCACTATAAACAAATAGGCACAGATGCAGCAAACCTGTATCAGAACTATGCTACAGCTACAAATTACATTATCTTAGGCAGAAAATATTAAAGAAAGATATACCACAGCAGAAAAACAACATAGAGACACTAAATAAATGTTTTAAATAACAAAAAAGGGGGGAAAAACAGCAAAAAGACTCTAAAGAATGCTTTAAAATGGCAAACAAATCAATTATGTAAAACCCTGCTTGGTGGAAAAATCAGATCAAAACAGATGCTTTACAAACAAGAAAAAAATCCACTAAATACTTTACAAACAGTGAAAATAGCTAAAAAAGCACAGTAACAAAATATGATTTAACAGTCCCAGTAAGGCAGACAATTTCAGTACAGCAATGCAGTTTAGTTTATAGTAATAAAATACAGTAAAACAGTATGCAGCACAGAATAAAAAGTGCAGTAAATAGTAAGAATAAGAAAAAAACTAACAAACAGGTAACATGTTTTTTTAGAAGCTCAGAAGACTCTAGTCATCTGGTATCTCAGCACATGGTTGTGGCTGGTAGCCTACCTCAGTTTAGCTTGGTTCAAATAATACATGCCTAACTATTCAGGCTGTGCAAATATGGTAGACTAGGTGGGGAAAAATGGATTTCTGGAAAATGTTTTTTTTTTTCTCTCTTAGATAATTGTAGTTAAAAGAGTGGATTGAGTGAATAACTGCTCTGTTGAATGACTTGAGTTTGCTTGTTAGGTATAAAGTAATAGTGGGAGGACCCCACAGGAAATAAGGAAAATGTAATTAATACGTATGCGCATGCAATGAAAAGAGAAATTAACACATAGACGTGCCTTGTGTCAAGGGCACTGCCCTCAATAAAAAAAGACTAGAAGGTAAGAGGTATGAGAGATTTTTTTGTGTTTTGTTTTTGTGTTAATGTATGAGTGAAAGAAAGTTAAATTGGTGTAGTCATTTTTGCTGAATTACCAGGATCTAAAATCTACAAAGTAAATCTTAATAAGGAAAATGGGAAAAAAGTTAAGGAAGGCAGGATCAAATCCTTGCAAAGGGGGCATCTACATATCTTATATATATTATAATTATGGGAAGGAAAGTTGTAAGCATTTGAATGAGTGGTTTTAGCTTACTAAAACTTGCCATGATGTAGTATTTCCATTATATGAAACTTATGATAAGAATAAATTAGGGAATATGATGGGTATTTTTAAAGAAAAGAAAAACAAAGAAAGTGGGGAACAATGGACAGTATTTTATTCTTGGTATATTGAAGCTCTTAATAAGGAAAATGAATCAGCATTATGGGGATTACAGGATACTAATAAAAAGTTGCTACAACAGGTGAAAGCGGTCAAGAAGGTGGTACAGATCAATAATAAGGGATGCCTTTATCCTGTCTTGACAGGTTCGGAAGAAACTGTAGCTGGTCAAAAAGCAGAAACTTCAGAAGAGGATGATAATCCTCCAGCAGCTACTGCACCCCCTACAGTACATGCACTGGTACAGGTGGCTCCTGTGCAAGAGTCTATTTTTCAGACTTCTGAATTTTGGACAACTGTCCAGTGGACACCAGCTCAGAGTTCTCCAGTTCAGCCTTCATCTTCAGGCTAGACATCTGCAGTCGGTGAGGTTTCTTTTTCTCCTTCTCATTTCCAACAAGCCTCTACCTCTCCAACAGGAGCACTAGTATTTGATACACCCATAGCCCATCACACACACTCAAATGACAGGGTAGGACAAGAGGTTGCTGCCTCTGGAGAGGATCTTTTGGCATGTCTAAGAGAAATATTGGGGACTAATAATAGAGAGATTGTTCATCAACCTCTATGTCCAAAAGTTTTCCAAATATTAGTGAAGATCCTTTAATGTTTAAGGAGAAATTAAAAACTGTAATAGAATGTTACAACCGTACTTTAACAAATTTAAATCTGCTGCTTTGGGTAGTTACTTCAGATGAAATAAGAAAACAAATATTTTAAAAGGCTGAAATAACAGCTTTTACTCTTACAGGGAATCTACTAATAGACAAAAGGATAGGGTTGTTAAATAACATTAAAAAAGTGTGTCAAGTTAGGACAGATTGATCTAAGATACAGGCATGTAAGAAAAATGAAGGGGAAACCCTGCAGATTATCTGAGTTGTCTTAAAGTAGTGTTTGCTAGACATTCTGGAATAGAAGATCCAGAAGAAAAAGCTAAAACAGTTATTGCAGCTGCTTTTGTGCAGGGTCTGCAAGCCCCTGTACAGAATCAAATAACAAAAGTGATTATAGGCAGGCAGTGAAAGGACTTGGGGTCCTTTTTAAGTACTGCAAATCACTGTACTGTATATCAGGAAAATGGAGAAAGGATACTAAGGATAAGCTGTTAACTTTGCAAATAAGGCATTTAAAAGCCCCAAGGGTATGAAGCAGAGGGAGAGGAAGGGGGAGAAGAATTACTAGGGAATTTAGTAAGAGTGCTGGTTGAGGGGAACAAGGTACAGCTAGTTATCAGCATCGTGCTGGCAGTGTTCCTCCTGCCTCATCTGATGGATCTTGCTTCAGTTGTGGTGAAGCAGGATATTGGATAGGACAATGGCCACATGTAAATGCAGAGTCCAAGATACATGGAATAAATGGCAGCCAAATTATTACAATGCTGCATTTCTTCTACCACCTCCTCAAATTGAAGGAATCCGGAATTAAATGCTATTGTTACGTATCCTGTTTCAGAGCCTATACCCATTTATTTAGGACTGATTGAAGAAAGGCCTTCATTCTGTTTGAGTACTAGTGCACCAGTGAACTTGCTAGGAAGAGACTTGTTATGCAATCTGGGTTGTGCTATTTACTGTACATCAGGGTATATTTGGATGTTCTAATAGAATCAGAGGGGGAAGTATTACCAGTCTTAGCACAAGCTGAGGAACAGCCTGTTGAAGACAATACAGACAGCTAAAGAACTGTTGCAGCAGGTACCTGCTAACTTATGGCCTAAACATGTTAGTGAAGTCAGTATATTAAAATCTGCAGAATGAGTAAAATAAAATTTAATCCATCTAAAAGTCTCCTAGAGTTCTGCATTATCCACTGAAACCAGAAGCAGAGCAGAGAATCAAATTTATAATTCAGTCATTAATACAGCAATAATAGTACCAGCTAAAAGCCCTTATAATGTTTTAATTTTCCTTGTAAAGTAGCCAGGAAGGTATACTTATAGGTTTGTGCAAGATTTGAGGGCTGTAAACAATGCAGTGCTGCTAACTTTTCCTGTGGTTCCAAATCCAGCATACTGAGTTGCATACCTACAGCAAAGTACTTTTCTGTGATAGATCTGTGTTCAGTATCCTTTTCTATACCTATCCACCCTCTTATAAGGGGCAGCAGTATACATGGACATGGTTACCACAGGGATACACTGAGTCTCCTTTATTATTTTCTCCAATTCTAAAAAAAAAAAGATTTGTAAGATGTGACATTTCCAGTTGAGTCTGTTAATGCAATATGTAGATGAATGATATACTAATAGCATGTGATTATTTTCAGCAGTGTCAGCAGGATACATTACATCTTTTAACTATTATTGCAGAAAAAGGACACAAGGTGTCAAGAGAGAAATTACACCTGTTATCATCTCAGGTAAATTTATCTTGGTCATCTGATATCTCAGGCTAGCAGGTAGGGGTTATCATCTTGTATTGAAACCATACCTCTCAACCTGGAAACATCAAAAATCTGGACAAAGGCCCCTGAAAAGTAAGTACAACTGGCCGAAAATTGGGATGCTGATTAACATAACATTTGCATACATAACCGTGTAACCCCCACCCACTCTCATGGAATTGTGGGATATCAACAAGAAGGCTGAACTCACTAAATAACAATATGTAATGGCAGACGTTTGAATTTCAGACTTCCTATCCATCAGAAAATAAATAATAATGCAAAAGCTGTTATTCTAGCAACTATATCTGAGCAATATTTAAAATCTGTCCCTGTTTACACGACTTTGACCCACTAGCAGCATTATTTTTGGGTTTGTCCAGATTTCTTGTGCTGAGAGATTGAGATGATCTCACATTTCTGCTTTATAAACAAGAGTACAGCATAGCAACAAATCCCCTGGATCACAGCACATATACTAGGCTTGGAATGTTAAAAATCAGATTATACTACTATCATGCATGAAGATTGGCAGTAGACATTGCACAAGCTATAATACGCAAATGAATGTTTAAGTGGCCAACATTTTGGTTTTGTCAGCAAGGAGAAGAACACAAAGTGCCCTAGCTTCAAGCACAAGAATGTAATGAAAATGGAGCAGCTGAACCAGCAAATGAGTTCACATGGGATGTGCAAGTTTTATCATCTACTATCTAGTTAAAGGCTTCCAGTACAATTACTATACACATCTTACATCTCTAATTCAAATTTTAGCATATGGAGTGAAGTAACAGTCTGGCACATTCTCTTCTTACGGTAACCTAAAAAGCAGTACCCTCAATACTGAAACCTAAAATAAAGATGCATGCCAAAGCAGCAAAGCCTCCCCACTCCCAGACGGCACCACAATCACGTCCTTATCCACCAGAAAACACTGGATTGTTTTGTTTATTATCTCTCTGCAGCAGGGACTCTGAGCCCTGCAAGAATGGGACCTGGCTCATTGGGAGCAAGCACTCACTCACCAAATGCACTGGCAGTAAAACATGCAAAAGACGTTAAGCTATTAGCCATACCTCTAAACCTCTTAAATCTGGACAAAGCCCGACAAAAACAATGGGGAACTTAGAAATTTGCTAGAGTAATGGTTTGTTTTAACATATGTTTTCTGAAAGATTTGAAATCTAAACCCAAATGTACGTCATTATTTAGTGACTTCAGTCCTGAGATCATCGCAGTGATTTACCAGAAAACCACAAATGTTATGAGGAGCAGACAAAAAATATGAGCCAAAAATCTGGACATTTTGTGAAAAAAATGAACAGTTGCACCTTGAGAAATATGGCGGATGGCCCCCTCCCCATTTATATGTTGCTATACTTTTGCTGGTGCAGTCCCCATTATTTTTGCAGTAAATGTTTTAACATCAATTTTCATATACAGCATTCTCAGCTACATTGCACTTCTCATTATTTTTAAGAATTTTGGCAGCTGCCACAGAGGCTTAAGTTGCAAACCATAGTTCCTGTGGTCTGGGGTTTGTTTACCTCAGCCCTCATTTGCCTACTGTATAACCTTGAGCAAGTCACTTGACCAGGCATTGCTCCCAGGTCCCCTCAGAAAAATTGACTGTTTGTCCAGTGGGCCTACCTGGTTAAACAGGATTAGTATTATGAAAGTTGATTGCCTTTCAAGACTATTTTACCAGTTGCGTGCCATGCACAATCTATCTCCTTTAGGGTATGCATTTTGGATGGGGGAAAGAATGGGTGCAGTCAAAATCATATCTGCAGTACATGCTGACCATAATTAGTAGTAAGGTATTAGTACCACTGCACATATCTCTCAGTCTATAAATAAACATAACAGCAATCATGTTAAAAATCATAGCAGCGGGGTCAGTGACAAAATCGCTGTACAAGCTTTGTTTGTTCATTTAAGTAGGAACTGATAAACGGATATGACCTTGTGAAGACTGTCACAGGAATAAGAATGATAAATCCATGAGTAAACTCATAAAAGTAGATGAGTATAAAAAGCAAATACAATATTCCACTTGTGTTCTGATGTAAATACCGACAGTGGTCAAACGTACAGGGCATTATTTTTTCTGTGGGATGGGGAGAACATTTCCCATACTTCTGATTTGTCAGAGAAGTAAATAGTACCATTTTGATACAATTTGCTTACATTTCTTGCTACTTAAGAATTATTGACCAACCAAGGAAAATAGATTCCTGACACTGGCATTGTAGGTCAGTGTAGCATTTGTTCATTGTGTTGAAATAATGACAACAAACAAATAGTTTTATTTTTGTGCATTGATTAATGACAGACAATTTATTTAATAAGTTTGCTGCTTGATACAGTCACCCCATGACTAAATGCATCCAAAATAAAACTGATCAGCTAGAGAAACACCATGTTTTTGTCTCCAGAACTGCTTTCATTGCTTACTGAGAGACATAATGCTGCTGTCCGCTTACAGACAACAAAGGATATTATAGCTAAATGGCTTACTCGGGATTTGATAGCCAAGACTAGAGTTGATCATGGACTGGAAGACAGCAACTTGGCATTTACATTCACTGCAAAGGGGGTCTTTTTTTAAGAAGACAGAGGACTTCAAACTGAGGTAATTGTTAGTTGAATGGAGTGCACATGGCTCATTATGTAATAAAAATTGTATTTTATTTTATTATTATTTTTTTTAAAGTTAATCCATTTTAGCCTCATGGAAAACATAGAAATGACACTAAAAAAATCACGTCCATTTTCTAAAATAAGAACATTTCAGCCCTGCACAGACCTTGGTAGAGATGCAAGCTTGGACAGCTTGAGACCCCCCAGTAAATCAGGATACATCTATGGGTTGAGACATTAGAAGTAAGCAAAAGCGAAGTCTTAGCTGAATGTTCCCTTTGAAAACCGTTGTTTCTTATGGTGCACTTGCATCAAGTGTCTAGAGAGAATAAAAGTGAAAAAAAGTCTCATGCCATTAGTGACACCAAACATGTACCTACCTATCACAAAACAAACTGACACAAGTAACCACTTGGAAACTAAAGAATGAGTACATAAGGCACTTTCCCAAAGGGAACCACAGCTGAACTACACAATAAATAACAGAACTGGAATTAAGCACTTTATGTATAAAGAAGTGGTGATATTAAAGAGAATCTTAAAGAGAATACAAAGTCTTAATTCTAGTTCTATTATTATATGGTTCAGCTGTGCTTGCATTTTGGAAAATGCCTTATGTGTTCATTCT
>NC_056737.1:1430184916-1430214916 GCF_019279795.1 Protopterus annectens
AGTAGTGGTGGAGGGTTTGTCAAAGAAAGACAGTTGGAAAGATTTTGTGTAGGTAAATAATGAACACATAAAGCACTCTCCAAAATGCAACCACAGCTGAACCATATAATAATAGAACTGGAATTAAGACCTTTCATTCTCTTTAAGATTCTTTTTAATATCACCACTTCTTTATACATTTATTTATTTATTTATTTATTTATTGCAGTTGGTTTACCAGGATAGTCCATTGGGCCACAAGGAACCCGTTTTCAATGGAGTCCTGGGGAGAAAAGCTCCAAAAATACATTTTACATACTTACAAACATATATTCACACATACATTCAAAGTTTAACAATAGGTAAAAAAAGAAAGCAAAAAATGTACAGCTAAATGCATTGTGCAGAAAATACATACTAATTATTATTTAGCACAGAAATATCCATTTATACAGAGTAGTTAGGAAAACTTAGTTGCTAGAATGGAAGAGGAGGTTCAGTGACATGATGAAGTGGTGGAAGAAGAGAATATATGGACATCTAATAATTTCTATAGAATTTTGGGTAGATTAAGATGAAGGAGAAGAGTAGGTTATGTAGGGTGGGAGCAGGAGCATTCCCACTGAGATTCTAGGTGTGTATAGAGAGATTTTTTAAAAGCAGAGTGATTAGAGGTGGTGCGGATGAGTGAAGGAAGGGAGTTCCAGATGCGAGCTAGGTTGAAAGATAGAAGGTTTTTGCCTGGGGGATATGTAGGTTTATGGACTTTGAGTAGGTTTTGATTGTTTGATCTTAATACTCTATTGGGTAGATGCATATTAAATGCGGAAGAAAGGGAAGGACAGAGGGAGGGGTTGAGAATAAGCTTGTGGGCTAGAGTTAGCTGAGTGTAAGTGAGTTGATTGGAAAGTTCTAGCCATTTTAGTTTCTGGAGGGAAAAACAGTGGTGGGTGGAAGACTTGTGGCTGGTGGCGAATTTTGCAATTTTGTTGTAACAAGAGGAAAGTTGTTTTTTGAGAGAGGATTGAAGATTAGTTAGGAGTGGGGCACCATAGAGAAGGGAGGAGATAAGGAAGGATGAAGCGAGTGTTATTTTAGTAGCAGAGGTAAGGTAGGCATTTTGTCTATAAAGCATACCAAGTTTTTGGTGTTTTTTTTTGATATTTTTTTTAGGTGAGAGGTAAATTTAAGTTGGTTGTCAATTTGTACCCCGATTAGCTTGGTCTCTGACACCAATTCTAGGGGAGAGTTATTTTGGCTAGTGATTGAAAATGTATTCATATTGAGATGAGCAGCTTTAGAAGGAGTAAAAATCATTAGCTTGGTCTTGGAGGCGTTAAGAGCTAGGTGATTTTTTAACATCCATTGCTCTGTTGTAGAAAAGGCATCTTGAGTTAGTTTTTGAAGTTTAGAGATAGAGGTGGCTGAGCAGATGATAGTTGAATCATCTGCATATTGGATGATGTTTGAGAATGGGATTGATTTGTGGAAGTCATTTATAAATATGTTGAAGAGAACAGGACCTAGAATGGAGCCTTGTGGAACACCTATGGGGGTACTAAGGAATGAGGAGGTAGTTTTTTTCCATTTTACTGCTTGCTTCCGGTTGGATAGGTAACTAGATAACCATTACAAGGAGGAGGAAGAAAGGTTAAGTTCTGAGAGTTTAGTTATGAGCAGGCTATGTGAGATGGTATCGAAGGCTTTGGAGAGGTCTAGTAATAAGGTAGAGACAATTAGGCCAGAATCACGAGCTCTATTTACTGTTTCAAGGAAGGAGAGGAGGGCTGTCATTGTGCTGTGGTTAGGTCTAAAACTGTGCTGTGTTGGAGTTATAAGGTGATTTTCTAGGAGATGAGGGAATGGTTGAAGGTGGACACATTTTTCTAGGATTTTGGAAATGGGGGACAGGATGGCTATGGGACGAAAGTTGTGACATTGTTATTGTTGCCCCCTTTGTGGAGAGGAATAATATATGCTTGTTTCCAGATTTGGGGAACTGTGCATTCTTTTAGGGAATGGTTAATTAGGATGCTGATGGGATATGCACGTGTTTCAGCAGCTATACTAAGAAAGTAGGAAGGTATATTGTCAGGGGCGTTGGTACATGGTTTCAATTTCAGAAGCAGTTTCTTTATAGAGGATGTAGACATGGGATTGAATGTGAGGAAAGTGGAGTTGGGGGAGGGAGAGTTGGAGGGTGGAGGTGCTTGGAGTAAAGGTTGGGTAGTAGAAGTGGTAGAGGAGTTAGAAGATGGGGAACAGGAAGTAGAAGTGGCGAAGGATAGAGTGTGAGTGGGGGGGTGGGGGGTGTTAGAGGGCATAGTGGAGCTGGAGAATGAAGAGGTCAGTTTTGCAATTGAATCAATAAAAAATGAGTTAAATTGGGTGGCCAGATCTAGTTCAGAGGCATTTGAGTCAGGGGTGGGAGTATCTGGTGTACTAGGATGAAGGAGACTGGAGATCCCTTTCCAGAATTTCTGAGGGTTGTTTTTATTTTGGTTTTGGAGTGTAGAAAAATAGTTTCGTCGATCAGAGGTGATGAGTTTCTTTACTTTATTTCGAAGCATTTTATATTCATTAAGGAGCAGACTTGTTTTAAATTTCTGGTAGCGTGTCCAGGCTTTATCTCTATGTCTCATGGTAGCAAGAGTGTGTTTAGAGAGCCAAGGGGGTGATTTTGTCTTTATTCTCTTTGTCCTTAGGGGAGCTTGAGAGTCAAGTAATGTCAAGAAAGTTGTATTAAAGTGTGTCACTGCTATGTCTAGTGGAAGGGTTTTTAGACAGTTCCAATTAATTGCTTGTAAGGAGTTTGCAAAGGTAGTTGGGTTGAAATTTTTTTGGTCACGGATAGTTATATAGTTGTGGATTTGTTGAAGGACAGTGGGAAGTCGGTTGGTGAAAATGGGTGTGTGATCACTAAGGGAGTCTGGAAGGGTGCCACTGTTGGAGAAATAGTGAGGGTGGGAGACAAGGATCCAATCCAGTGTACTTCCACTGGAGAGGTTTTTAGCAGGGCGAGTTACTGAATTGATTAGTTGAGAGAAATTGTATAGGTTAATATTTGAGGAGTTTGTTGGAGATTGAATGCAGGCCCAGTTGATGTTTACATCTCCCATGATTATGGTTTCATTGGTAATGTTACTAGAAATCCAAGAGAGGATATGTTCAAGTGTGGAGATGTTGTCCCCTGGGGGTATATAAAGGGATGCAAGACAAATGTGTTTGTGATTATTGATTTGTAGTAGAGTAAGGAGAAGTTCAGCATTGTTAAAGTGTGGAGTAGGTTTATTGTAGGGAGTGACTGCTAGGGAGGATGAATATATGAGGGCCACCCCACCACCCTTTTTGAGAGGCCTGCCTTTCCTGATGATGGAGTAGTTTGGGGGAATAATTTCAGAGTCTTTTATATGTGGTTTTAACCAGGTTTCAGATATAGACAGGATGTCAGGTTTATTGTGTATGAGCCAAGCATGGAGGTTTGGTACTTTATTTACTATACTTTGGGAATTTAATGAAGTAAAAAGTAAGGATTTATTTGTAGTTGTTATAGAGGAGGGGCCTGGGTTTGGGTGGATATCACCAGACAAGAGAGTACTAATATAATATAGTATGGAACAGTTTATGTGGGCGGATAGTAAGGTAAAGATATTGGCTTCTGTTGTAGATTGGAGGGATTTGCTAGTAGTTATAAAGATGGGGAGTGTATGGTAGGAGAAGAGTTTGTATTGGAATAAAAGGAGATATTTAGAGGGATATAGATAGGGGGAAATAATAGAGTATGAATGAGAGAGAGGTAAGTTCTGATAATTAGTTATGTGAAAGTACTGGAAGTGTAGGGAAAAAGTGGGTTGGGAGAGATTGTTGTAATGGAATGAAGAGAGGAGAAAGAAAAGAGAAAGGGAGATGAGACAGAGTTTTAAAAGCATATTTTGAGGAAAAAGACAGAATAATAGTTGTGAGTAGAGTAAGATAGTGTATAGAGGAAACTAATTATAGAGCAGCAGGTAAATTTCCTATGTAGTATTAAATATGTGGAGAGTAGTACTATACGTGGGGGGTGTGGTTGGTGTGGTGTGGGTGTGGAAGAGGAGTGTTTAAGCCAGGAAAGAAGATGATAGGGGTTTGTAAGAGGGCTATTTTTGGCGGGGCAAAAAGGGAGGTGTGTCTAGATGTATGTAACTGATTGTAGTAGACTAGCAGTGGGTGTGGTGTATGGAGGTATAAAGGTAGTTGTGCTGGGGCGGGTGGGAATTGGGGGCAGGGTAGGGGAGTGGAGTGAGCCATAGGGAGTGAACAGATGAGTAGAGCCAGTAGTAAAGTGCTTAATTCCAGTTCTGTTATTTATTGTGTGGTTCAGCTGTGGTTCCCTTTGGGAAAGTGCCTTATGTGTTCATTCTTTAGTTTCCAAGTGGTTACTTGTGTCAGTTTGTTTTGTGATAGGTAGGTACATGTTTGGTGTCACTAATGGCATGAGACATTTTTTCACTTTTATTCTCTCTAGACGTTTGATGCAAATACACCATAAAAAACAACGATTGTCAAAGGGAATATTCAGCTGAGACTTCTCTTTTGCTTACTACTAACGTCTCAACCCATAGCTGTCTCCTGATTTACTGGGCGGGGGGAGGGGTGATCTCAAGCTGTCCAAGATTGCATTCCTACCAAGGTCTGTGCAGGGCTGAAATGTTCTTATTTTAGAAAATGGACATGATTTTTTTACAGTGTCATGTCTAAGTTTTCCATGAGGCTAAAGTGGATTAACTTTAAAAAAAATAATAATAAAATAAAATACAATTTTTATTAGATAATGAGCCATGTGCACTCCATTCAACTAACAATTACCTCAGTTTGAAATCCTCTGTCTTCTTAAAAAAAGGCCCTCTTTGAAGTGAATGTAAATGCCAAGTTTCTGTCTTCCAGTCCATGATCAACTCTAGTCTTGGCTATCAAACCCCGAGTAAGCCATTTGGCTATAATATCCTTTGCTGTCTGTACGCAGATGGCAGCATCATGTCTCTCAGTAAGCAGTGAAAGCAGTTCTGGAGACAAAAGCACAGTTTTTCTCTATCTGCTCAATTTTATTTTGGATAGATTTAGTCATGGGGTGACAGTATCAAGCAGCAACTTATTAAGTAAATTGTCTGTCGTCAATCAACGCACAAATGTTAAACAGTTTGTTTGTTGTCATTATTTCACCACAATGAACATACGCTACGCTGACTTACAATGTCAGTGTCAAGAATCTATTTTCCTTGATTGATCAATAATTCACTAAACCTAAGTAGCAAGAAATGTAAGCGAACTTTATCAAAATGGTACTATTTACTTCTCTGACAAATCAGAATTATGGGAAATGTTCTTCCCATCCCACAGCTAATAGTGTCCCGAACGTTTGACTACTGTTGGTATTTATGTCAGAAGACAAGCAGAATATTGCATTTGCTTTTTTATGCTCATCTACTTTTATGAGTTTAGGCATAGATTTACCATTCTTATTCCTGTGACATTCTTCACAAGGTCATACCCATTTATCAGTGCGCATTTAAATGAACAAACAAAGCTTGTACAATGATTTTGTCACTGACCCCGCTGCTATGCTTTTAAAGCTGGTTGGTATTACATTTGTTTCCAGGTTGAGAGATGTGTGCAGTGGTACTAATATCTTACTATTAAATATGGTTAGCACATACTAGCACATCTGGAGCATTTCTCCTCGGGCCTCCGCTGAAAACAGGCTCTGTGGAACCTAGTCGGACATTCCCAGTCAACAAATGATAAATAAAAAATAAAATAAAAATACTACAGATATGTTTTTGACTAAGCCCATTCCTTCCCCCATCCAAAATGCATACCCTAAAGGAGATAAATTCTGTGTGGCACGCAAATGGTAAAATAGTCTAGAAAGGCACTCAACCCTCATAATACTAATCCTGTTTGTTAACCAGGTAGACCTATTTGACAAACAGTCCATTTTCAGAGGGGACCTGGGAGCAATGTCTGGTCAAGTGACTTGCTCAAGGTTACCCAGTAGGCAAATGAGGGCTGAGGTAAACAAACCCATTACCACAGGATCTATAGTTTGCAACTTAAGCCTCTGGATCAACTGCCAAGATTCTTAAAAATAATGTGAAGTGCAATGTAGCTGACAATACTGTATATAAAAATTGGTGTTAAAACATTTACTGCAAAAATAATGGGGTCTGCACCACTAAAAGTATATCAACAAATAAATGGGGAGGGGGCCATCCGCCATATTTCTCAAGGTGCAACTGCTCCTTTTTTCACAAAATGTCCAGATTTTTGGCTCATATTTTTTCTCTGCTCCTCATAACATTTGTGGTTTTCTGCAAAATCACTGGGATGATCTCAGGACTGAATTCATTAAATAATGACATACATTTGGGTTTAGATTTCAAATCTTTCAGAAAACATATGCTAAAACAAACCATTACTCTAGCAAATTTCTAAGTTCCTCAATGTTTTTGTTTGGCTTTGTCCAGATTTAAGAGGTACAGCCAATAGCTAGACATCTTTTGCGTGTTTTGCTGCCAGTGCATTTGGTGATTGAGTGCTTCCTCCAGATGAGCCAGGTCCCATTCTTGCAGGACTCAGGTTCAAAGGTTAGTACTAAGCTAACTGCCCTTGCAAGCCATTTTAAGCTTAGCCAATTATCCCTTGTGAGACTCAAACCCTGCACCTTGTATTTGTAAGGGAAACACCTTAACTATTACTGTAGAGAGATAATACAATGAAACAGTCCAGTGTATTTTTGGTGGATGAGGTAGTGATTGTGGTGCTGTCTGGGAGTGGGGAAGCTTTGCTACTTTGGCATGAATCTTTATTTTAGGTTTCAATATTGAGGGTACTGCTTTACTGGTTATCATAAGAAGAAAAAGTGCCAGAATGTTACTTCACTCCATATGCTAAAACTTGAATTAGAGTTGTAAGATGTGTATAGTAATTGTACTGGAACCCTTTAACTAGATAGTAGATGATAAAACTTGAATTAGAGTTGTAAGACGTGTATAGTAATTGTACTGGAACCCTTTAACTAGATAGTAGATGATAAAACTTGAATTAGAGTTGTAAGACGTGTATAGTAATTGTACTGGAAGCCTTTAACTAGATAGTAGATGATAAAACTTGAATTAGAGTTGTAAGACGTGTATAGTAATTGTACTGGAACCCTTTAACTAGATAGTAGATGATAAAACTTGAATTAGAGTTGTAAGACGTGTATAGTAATTGTACTGGAACCCTTTAACTAGATAGTAGATGATAAAACTTGAATTAGAGTTGTAAGACGTGTATAGTAATTGTACTGGAACCCTTTAACTAGATAGTAGATGATAAAACTTGAATTAGAGTTGTAAGACATGTATAGTAATTGTACTGGAACCCTTTAACTAGATAGTAGATGATAAAACTTGAATTAGAGTTGTAAGACGTGTATAGTAATTGTACTGGAACCCTTTAACTAGATAGTAGATGATAAAACTTGAATTAGAGTTGTAAGACGTGTATAGTAATTGTACTGGAACCCTTTAACTAGATAGTAGATGATAAAACTTGAATTAGAGTTGTAAGACGTGTATAGTAATTGTACTGGAACCCTTTAACTAGATAGTAGATGATAAAACTTGAATTAGAGTTGTAAGACGTGTATAGTAATTGTACTGGAAGCCTTTAACTAGATAGTAGATGATAAAACTTGAATTAGAGTTGTAAGACGTGTATAGTAATTGTACTGGAACCCTTTAACTAGATAGTAGATGATAAAACTTGAATTAGAGTTGTAAGACATGTATAGTAATTGTACTGGAACCCTTTAACTAGATAGTAGATGATAAAACTTGAATTAGAGTTGTAAGACGTGCATAGTAATTGTACTGGCAACCTTTAACTAGATAGTAGATGATAAAACTTGAATTAGAGTTGTAAGACGAGTATAGTAATTGTACTGGAACCCTTCAACTAGATAGTAGATGATAAAACTTGAATTAGAGTTGTAAGACGTGTATAGTAATTGTATTGGAACCCTTTAACTAGATAGTAGATGATAAAACTTGAATTAGAGTTGTAAGACGTGTATAGTAATTGTACTGGAACCCTTTAACTAGATAGTAGATGATAAAACTTGAATTAGAGTTGTAAGACGTGTATAGTAATTGTACTGGAACCCTTTAACTAGATAGTAGATGATAAAACTTGAATTAGAGTTGTAAGACGTGTATAGTAATTGTACTGGAACCCTTTAACTAGATAGTAGATGATAAAACTTGAATTAGAGTTGTAAGACATGTATAGTAATTGTACTGGAACCCTTTAACTAGATAGTAGATGATAAAACTTGAATTAGAGTTGTAAGACGTGTATAGTAATTGTACTGGAACCCTTTAACTAGATAGTAGATGATAAAACTTGAATTAGAGTTGTAAGACGTGTATAGTAATTGTACTGGAACCCTTTAACTAGATAGTAGATGATAAAACTTGAATTAGAGTTGTAAGACGTGTATAGTAATTGTACTGGAAGCCTTTAACTAGATAGTAGATGATAAAACTTGAATTAGAGTTGTAAGACGTGTATAGTAATTGTACTGGAAGCCTTTAACTAGATAGTAGATGATAAAACTTGAATTAGAGTTGTAAGACGTGTATAGTAATTGTACTGGAAGCCTTTAACTAGATAGTAGATGATAAAACTTGAATTAGAGTTGTAAGACGTGTATAGTAATTGTATTGGAAGCCTTTAACTAGATAGTAGATGATAAAACTTGAATTAGAGTTGTAAGACGTGTATAGTAATTGTACTGGAAGCCTTTAACTAGATAGTAGATGATAAAACTTGAATTAGAGTTGTAAGACGTGTATAGTAATTGTACTGGAACCCTTTAACTAGATAGTATATGATAAAACTTGAATTAGAGTTGTAAGACGTGTATAGTAATTGTACTGGAACCCTTTAACTAGATAGTAGATGATAAAACTTGAATTAGAGTTGTAAGACGTGTATAGTAATTGTACTGGAACCCTTTAACTAGATAGTAGATGATAAAACTTGAATTAGAGTTGTAAGACGTGTATAGTAATTGTACTGGAACCCTTTAACTAGATAGTAGATGATAAAACTTGAATTAGAGTTGTAAGACGTGTATAGTAATTGTACTGGAACCCTTTAACTAGATAGTAGATGATAAAACTTGAATTAGAGTTGTGAGACGTGTATAGTAATTGTACTGGAACCCTTTAACTAGATAGTAGATGATAAAACTTGAATTAGAGTTGTAAGACATGTATAGTAATTGTACTGGAACCCTTTAACTAGATAGTAGATGATAAAACTTGAATTAGAGTTGTAAGACATGTATAGTAATTGTACTGGAACCCTTTAACTAGATAGTAGATGATAAAACTTGAATTAGAGTTGTAAGACGTGTATAGTAATTGTACTGGAACCCTTTAACTAGATAGTAGATGATAAAACTTGAATTAGAGTTGTAAGACGTGTATAGTAATTGTACTGGAACCCTTTAACTAGATAGTAGATGATAAAACTTGAATTAGAGTTGTAAGACATGTATAGTAATTGTACTGGAACCCTTTAACTAGATAGTAGATGATAAAACTTGAATTAGAGTTGTAAGACGTGTATAGTAATTGTACTGGAACCCTTTAACTAGATAGTAGATGATAAAACTTGAATTAGAGTTGTAAGACGTGTATAGTAATTGTACTGGAACCCTTTAACTAGATAGTAGATGATAAAACTTGAATTAGAGTTGTAAGACATGTATAGTAATTGTACTGGAACCCTTTAACTAGATAGTAGATGATAAAACTTGAATTAGAGTTGTAAGACGTGTATAGTAATTGTACTGGAACCCTTTAACTAGATAGTAGATGATAAAACTTGAATTAGAGTTGTAAGACGTGTATAGTAATTGTACTGGAACCCTTTAACTAGATAGTAGATGATAAAACTTGAATTAGAGTTGTAAGACGTGTATAGTAATTGTACTGGAACCCTTTAACTAGATAGTAGATGATAAAACTTGAATTAGAGTTGTAAGACGTGTATAGTAATTGTACTGGAACCCTTTAACTAGATAGTAGATGATAAAACTTGAATTAGAGTTGTAAGACGTGTATAGTAATTGTACTGGAACCCTTTAACTAGATAGTAGATGATAAAACTTGAATTAGAGTTGTAAGACGTGTATAGTAATTGTACTGGAACCCTTTAACTAGATAGTAGATGATAAAACTTGAATTAGAGTTGTAAGACATGTATAGTAATTGTACTGGAACCCTTTAACTAGATAGTAGATGATAAAACTTGAATTAGAGTTGTAAGACGTGTATAGTAATTGTACTGGAAGCCTTTAACTAGATAGTAGATGATAAAACTTGAATTAGAGTTGTAAGACGTGTATAGTAATTGTACTGGAAGCCTTTAACTAGATAGTAGATGATAAAACTTGAATTAGAGTTGTAAGACGTGTATAGTAATTGTATTGGAAGCCTTTAACTAGATAGTAGATGATAAAACTTGAATTAGAGTTGTAAGACGTGTATAGTAATTGTACTGGAAGCCTTTAACTAGATAGTAGATGATAAAACTTGAATTAGAGTTGTAAGACGTGTATAGTAATTGTACTGGAACCCTTTAACTAGATAGTATATGATAAAACTTGAATTAGAGTTGTAAGACGTGTATAGTAATTGTACTGGAACCCTTTAACTAGATAGTAGATGATAAAACTTGAATTAGAGTTGTAAGACGTGTATAGTAATTGTACTGGAACCCTTTAACTAGATAGTAGATGATAAAACTTGAATTAGAGTTGTAAGACGTGTATAGTAATTGTACTGGAACCCTTTAACTAGATAGTAGATGATAAAACTTGAATTAGAGTTGTAAGACATGTATAGTAATTGTACTGGAACCCTTTAACTAGATAGTAGATGATAAAACTTGAATTAGAGTTGTAAGACGTGTATAGTAATTGTATTGGAACCCTTTAACTAGTTCGTAGATGATAAAACTTGAATTAGAGTTGTAAGACGTTATAGTAATTGTACTGGAACCCTTTAACTAGATAGTATATGATAAAACTTGAATTAGAGTTGTAAGACGTGTATAGTAATTGTACTGGAACCCTTTAAGTAGATAGTAGATAATAAAACTTGAATTAGAGTTGTAAGACATGTATAGTAATTGTACTGGTAACCTTTAACTAGATAGTAGATGATAAAACTTGAATTAGAGTTGTAAGACGTGTATAGTAATTGTACTGGAAGCCTTTAACTAGATAGTAGATGATAAAACTTGAATTAGAGTTGTAAGACGTGTATAGTAATTGTACTGGAACCCTTTAACTAGATAGTAGATGATAAAACTTGAATTAGAGTTGTAAGACGTGTATAGTAATTGTACTGGAACCCTTTAACTAGATAGTAGATGATAAAACTTGAATTAGAGTTGTAAGACGTGTATAGTAATTGTACTGGAACCCTTTAACTAGATAGTAGATGATAAAACTTGAATTAGAGTTGTAAGACGTGTATAGTAATTGTATTGGAACCCTTTAACTAGATAGTAGATGATAAAACTTGAATTAGAGTTGTAAGACGTGTATAGTAATTGTACTGGAACCCTTTAACTAGATAGTAGATGATAAAACTTGAATTAGAGTTGTAAGACGTGTATAGTAATTGTACTGGAAGCCTTTAACTAGATAGTAGATGATAAAACTTGAATTAGAGTTGTAAGACATGTATAGTAATTGTACTGGAAGCCTTTAACTAGATAGTAGATGATAAAACTTGAATTAGAGTTGTAAGACGTGTATAGTAATTGTACTGGAACCCTTTAACTAGATAGTAGATGATAAAACTTGAATTAGAGTTGTAAGACGTGTATAGTAATTGTACTGGAACCCTTTAACTAGATAGTAGATGATAAAACTTGAATTAGAGTTGTAAGACGTGTATAGTAATTGTACTGGAACCCTTTAACTAGATAGTAGATGATAAAACTTGAATTAGAGTTGTAAGACGTGTATAGTAATTGTACTGGAAGCCTTTAACTAGATAGTAGATGATAAAACTTGAATTAGAGTTGTAAGACGTGTATAGTAATTGTACTGGAACCCTTTAACTAGATAGTAGATGATAAAACTTGAATTAGAGTTGTAAGACATGTATAGTAATTGTACTGGAACCCTTTAACTAGATAGTAGATGATAAAACTTGAATTAGAGTTGTAAGACGTGTATAGTAATTGTACTGGAACCCTTTAACTAGATAGTAGATGATAAAACTTGAATTAGAGTTGTAAGACGTGTATAGTAATTGTACTGGAACCCTTTAACTAGATAGTAGATGATAAAACTTGAATTAGAGTTGTAAGACGTGTATAGTAATTGTACTGGAAGCCTTTAACTAGATAGTAGATGATAAAACTTGAATTAGAGTTGTAAGACGTGTATAGTAATTGTACTGGAAGCCTTTAACTAGATAGTAGATGATAAAACTTGAATTAGAGTTGTAAGACGTGTATAGTAATTGTACTGGAACCCTTTAACTAGATAGTAGATGATAAAACTTGAATTAGAGTTGTAAGACATGTATAGTAATTGTACTGGAACCCTTTAACTAGATAGTAGATGATAAAACTTGAATTAGAGTTGTAAGACGTGTATAGTAATTGTACTGGAAGCCTTTAACTAGATAGTAGATGATAAAACTTGAATTAGAGTTGTAAGATGTGTATAGTAATTGTACTGGAACCCTTTAACTAGATAGTAGATGATAAAACTTGAATTAGAGTTGTAAGACGTGTATAGTAATTGTACTGGAACCCTTTAACTAGATAGTAGATGATAAAACTTGAATTAGAGTTGTAAGACGTGTATAGTAATTGTACTGGAACCCTTTAACTAGATAGTAGATGATAAAACTTGAATTAGAGTTGTAAGACGTGTATAGTAATTGTACTGGAACCCTTTAACTAGATAGTAGATGATAAAACTTGAATTAGAGTTGTAAGACGTGTATAGTAATTGTACTGGAACCCTTTAACTAGATAGTAGATGATAAAACTTGAATTAGAGTTGTAAGACGTGTATAGTAATTGTACTGGAACCCTTTAAGTAGATAGTAGATAATAAAACTTGAATTAGAGTTGTAAGACATGTATAGTAATTGTACTGGTAACCTTTAACTAGATAGTAGATGATAAAACTTGAATTAGAGTTGTAAGACGTGTATAGTAATTGTACTGGAACCCTTTAACTAGATAGTAGATAATAAAACTTGAATTAGAGTTGTAAGACATGTATAGTAATTGTACTGGAACCCTTTAACTAGATAGTAGATGATAAAACTTGAATTAGAGTTGTAAGACGTGTATAGTAATTGTACTGGAACCCTTTAACTAGATAGTAGATGATAAAACTTGAATTAGAGTTGTGAGACGTGTATAGTAATTGTACTGGAACCCTTTAACTAGATAGTAGATGATAAAACTTGAATTAGAGTTGTAAGACATGTATAGTAATTGTTTTGGAACCCTTTAACTAGATAGTAGATGATAAAACTTGAATTAGAGATGTAAGACGTGTATAGTAATTGTAATGGTAACCTTTAACTAGATAGTAGATGATAAAACTTGAATTAGAGTTGTAAGCCGTGTATAGTAATTGTACTGGAACCCTTTAACTAGATAGTAGATGATAAAACTTGAATTAGAGTTGTAAGACATGTATAGTAATTGTACTGGTAACCTTTAACTAGATAGTAGATGATAAAACTTGAATTAGAGTTGTAAGACGTGTATAGTAATTGTACTGGAACCCTTTAACTAGATAGTAGATGATAAAACTTGAATTAGAGTTGTAAGACGTGTATAGTAATTGTACTGGAACCCTTTAACTAGATAGTAGATGATAAAACTTGAATTAGAGTTGTAAGACGTGTATAGTAATTGTACTGGAACCCTTTAACTAGATAGTAGATGATAAAACTTGAATTAGAGTTGTAAGACGTGTATAGTAATTGTACTGGAAGCCTTTAACTAGATAGTAGATGATAAAACTTGAATTAGAGTTGTAAGACGTGTATAGTAATTGTATTGGAACCCTTTAACTAGTTCGTAGATGATAAAACTTGAATTAGAGTTGTAAGGCGTTATAGTAATTGTACTGGAACCCTTTAACTAGATAGTATATGATAAAACTTGAATTAGAGTTGTAAGACGTGTATAGTAATTGTACTGGAACCCTTTAACTAGATAGTAGATGATAAAACTTGAATTAGAGTTGTAAGACGTGTATAGTAATTGTACTGGAACCCTTTAACTAGATAGTAGATGATAAAACTTGAATTAGAGTTGTAAGACGTGTATAGTAATTGTACTGGAACCCTTTAACTAGATAGTAGATAATAAAACTTGAATTAGAGTTGTAAGACATGTATAGTAATTGTACTGGAACCCTTTAACTAGATAGTAGATGATAAAACTTGAATTAGAGTTGTAAGACATGTATAGTAATTGTACTGGAACCCTTTAACTAGATAGTAGATGATAAAACTTGAATTAGAGTTGTAAGACATGTATAGTAATTGTACTGGAACCCTTTAACTAGATAGTAGATGATAAAACTTGAATTAGAGTTGTAAGACGTGTATAGTAATTGTACTGGAACCCTTTAACTAGATAGTAGATGATAAAACTTGAATTAGAGTTGTAAGACGTGTATAGTAATTGTACTGGAACCCTTTAACTAGATAGTAGATGATAAAACTTGAATTAGAGTTGTAAGACGTGCATAGTAATTGTACTGGCAACCTTTAACTAGATAGTAGAAGATTAAACTTGAATTAGAGTTGTAAGACGAGTATAGTAATTGTACTGGAACCCTTCAACTAGATAGTAGATGATAAAACTTGAATTAGAGTTGTAAAACGTGTATAGTAATTGTATTGGAACCCTTTAACTAGATAGTAGATGATAAAACTTGAATTAGAGTTGTAAGACGTGTATAGTAATTGTATTGGAACCCTTTAACTAGATAGTAGATAATAAAACTTGAATTAGAGTTGTAAGACGTGTATAGTAATTGTACTGGAACCCATTAACTAGATAGTAGATGATAAAATTTGAATTAGAGTTGTAAGATGTGTATAGTAATTGTATTGGAACCCTTTAACTAGATAGTAGATAATAAAACTTGAATTAGAGTTGTAAGACGTGTATAGTAATTGTACTGGAAGCCTTTAACTAGATAGTAGATGATAAAACTTGAATTAGAGTTGTAAGACGTGTATAGTAATTGTACTGGAAGCCTTTAACTAGATAGTAGATGATAAAACTTGAATTAGAGTTGTAAGACGTGTATAGTAATTGTACTGGAACCCTTTAACTAGATAGTAGATGATAAAACTTGAATTAGAGTTGTAAGACATGTATAGTAATTGTACTGGAAGCCTTTAACTAGATAGTAGATGATAAAACTTGAATTAGAGTTGTAAGACGTGTATAGTAATTGTACTGGAAGCCTTTAACTAGATAGTAGATGATAAAACTTGAATTAGAGTTGTAAGACGTGTATAGTAATTGTACTGGAACCCTTTAACTAGATAGTAGATGATAAAACTTGAATTAGAGTTGTAAGACGTGTATAGTAATTGTACTGGAACCCTTTAACTAGATAGTAGATGATAAAACTTGAATTAGAGTTGTAAGACGTGTATAGTAATTGTACTGGAAGCCTTTAACTAGATAGTAGATGATAAAACTTGAATTAGAGTTGTGAGACGTGTATAGTAATTGTACTGGAACCCTTTAACTAGATAGTAGATGATAAAACTTGAATTAGAGTTGTAAGACGTGTATAGTAATTGTACTGGAACCCTTTAACTAGATAGTAGATGATAAAACTTGAATTAGAGTTGTAAGACGTGTATAGTAATTGTACTGGAACCCTTTAACTAGATAGTAGATGATAAAACTTGAATTAGAGTTGTAAGACGTGTATAGTAATTGTACTGGAACCCTTTAACTAGATAGTAGATGATAAAACTTGAATTAGAGTTGTAAGACATGTATAGTAATTGTACTGGTAACCTTTAACTAGATAGTAGATGATAAAACTTGAATTAGAGTTGTAAGACGTGTATAGTAATTGTACTGGAACCCTTTAACTAGATAGTAGATGATAAAACTTGAATTAGAGTTGTAAGACGTGTATAGTAATTGTACTGGAACCCTTTAACTAGATAGTAGATGATAAAACTTGAATTAGAGTTGTAAGACGTGTATAGTAATTGTACTGGAACCCTTTAACTAGATAGTAGATGATAAAACTTGAATTAGAGTTGTAAGACATGTATAGTAATTGTATTGGAACCCTTTAACTAGATAGTAGATGATAAAACTTGAATTAGAGTTGTAAGATGTGTATAGTAATTGTACTGGAACCCTTTAACTAGATAGTAGATGATAAAACTTGAATTAGAGTTGTAAGACATGTATAGTAATTGTACTGGAACCCTTTAACTAGATAGTAGATGATAAAACTTGAATTAGAGTTGTAAGACATGTATAGTAATTGTACTGGAACCCTTTAACTAGATAGTAGATGATAAAACTTGAATTAGAGTTGTAAGACATGTATAGTAATTGTATTGGAACCCTTTAACTAGATAGTAGATGATAAAACTTGAATTAGAGTTGTAAGACATGTATAGTAATTGTACTGGAACCCTTTAACTAGATAGTAGATGATAAAACTTGAATTAGAGTTGTAAGACATGTATAGTAATTGTACTGGAAGCCTTTAACTAGATAGTAGATGATAAAACTTGCACATCCCATGTGAACTCATTTGCTGGTTCAGCTGCTCCATTTTCATTACATTCTTGTGCTTGAAGCTAGGGCACTTTGTGTTCTTCTCCTTGCTGACAAAACCAAAATGTTGGCCACTTAAACATGAATTTATATATTATGGCTTGTTCAAGGTCTTCTACTAATCTTCATGCATGATAGTAGTATAATCTGATTTTTAACATTCCGAGCCTAGTATATGTGCTGTGATCCAGGGGATTTGTTGCTATGCTGTACTCTTGTTTATAAAGCAGAAATGTGAGATCATCTCAATCTCTCAGCACAAGAAATCTGGACAAAGCCAAAAATAATGATGGCAGTAGGTCACAGGAAACATCCAAAAACATCCAAAAAAGGCCAGCACCACAAGGAACACCAACTTTGAATATTTTATTATAATTTTATGTGTCAGACCGGATTCGGCATGCAGCCTTCATCAGTGATAAACCATATAAACAAATAATATCTTTATATACAAAACAACATGTTACTTCCTGTGATCTCATTTCTCTTTACAATAATATGACTACATATTATCATTGAGACCCAGTGCAAATAAACCTCCATGTTTTACAATCCATTTGTTCTCTTTATGATTCAAAATTGAATGCCACCCCATCTTAAAGGATCTATTCCCCCACAATTTTATCAGTCACAACAAAAGAAAATCTAGCAGTAGGGTGAGGCTGGGTATGTCTATACAAGACGTTAGTTACCTGTTTATTACAAATGTCACTAAAATGCTCAGACATCCGATGCCTTAAAGGCCTGGAAGTTTGCCCAACATGGAAGGCAGAACATGTGCAACTAGCCAAATATAGAACCCTGCCTGACCCACAATTTGCATAGATACGAATGTCAAAAATATTACCAGTATTTTGACTGGTGAACTGCTAACTTTTGTACATATATTTACAAAATGTGCAATGTCCACATGCATAAGAACCTATCAATCTATTCCCTGTAAGAGTTATCTGATGACCCATCTGAACCTCCCTATATACATTTTTGTAATGAGAAAAATATGAACCTAATGTTCTCCCCCTACGATAGGAAAATAGGCATCTGTCTGGCAAGAATTGACCTAGCTCTTCATTCACCATAAGAATATTCCAGTGTTTCTGGATCACTTCCCTCAATAAGTTTGTATTCCTACCATAGGTAGTCACCAGTCTGATGGCCTCAGACACCCCCTGGCCTGGTTTCCTTTTATACTCTAATAATTCTGATCTAGGTTTCATAGATGCCCATTCACTGGCACTGTGCACGTCCCTCTGTTTATATCCCCTAACCAGAAATCTACATGTGAGCTCCTGTTTGAATATGCTGTAATCTTCCTCGGACGAACAAATTCTTTTTATCCTCAGAAATTGTGATTTTGAAATATTTCTGACCGTGTAGTTGGGGTGTAAACTGGATGCATATAATAAGCTGTTATATTGTGGAGATTTCCTAAATACCATCATTTTTAAAGGATGATCTTCTTGACATAAAACTTTAACATCCAGATAATTAATTTCCTTTCTACTATAAGTGAGGGTAAACCCTATCCCCCACTTATTCTCATTAAGATATTGTATATATTCTGTTAAATAATCAAGCTCACCCCTCCACACAAACCAGATATCATCTAGGTATCTCCTCCATATATCAATTTCTGGTAGGTAGATATTCTGGGAGTCACTATACACCATCTGTTCCTCTATATACCCCATGAATAAATCGGCATAAATGGGGGCAAATGATGCCCCCATTGCTATACCGTGGGTTTGCCAATAACAATCTCCCCCTAAAATAGAGGACATTCTTAGTTAAGACATGCCCAGCCATGCAAATGAGCAAAGTATTGAAACCTGGAAGATAGAAACTGGCCTTGTTCAACCAACAGTCCAGCACTTGTAAACCAGCCCAATGTGGTATGCTGGTATATAAAAATGTTATGTCCAGAGGGCACATTTACCAATATGGTTCAAGTTGTGATTCGGACACTATCTGCAAAAATTCTGTCATGTCCTTAATTTTTTCATGAATAAATGGTAACAAGGGCTGTAACTATTGGGTCAAAAAAAACTTGAAAGCAGCTCTGTAAGAGACCCAATTCCAGACACAATGGGTCTTCCAGGGGTTTGGTTCAAACTCTTATGTATTTTAGGTAAAGGATATAAATATTGCTTGCCATTTTCCTTAACTGTGAGATGTTGTTTAACATTTTCACTGATTATCCCTTCCTCAACTGCCTGTAACAAAACAAAAATCAATATCTTTCTTGAAATTAGGGGTGGGGTCAATCAGCATATGCATATAATGCTGAGGGTTAAAAAGCTGCCTATTTCTCTCCTGAAGCTCTCTAAGAGCCTTTTGTTAATTTCTGGATAAATTGTGTCCCAATACCCGGGAAGTACATAATTTGAAATGTAAATCCTTAAGAACCGGCTGTTGAGAAATAGCCACATGTCTGTTCATGGGGGGATTAAAGCTAGATTTATGAAAATGAAATTCCCATGGATCTCTGAGAATTGTCCTGTGAACCAAAAAATAACTTAAGATTCAGTCTTCTACAATAAGCCATAACATCAGAAACAAAAACATTGTCATCCACAAAAAAACTAGGTATATAATTCAAGCCTTTATTTAGTAGTCATTTCTGATCAGAAGAAAGAATATGTCCAGATACGTTATGCACATTGTCACATTCTTTCACCATTGTTTGCAACAAGCTCTCTATTGTGTTTCCCCCATGTTTCTGCTCACCCCTATGTGTTTTACCTCTAAAGGATAGTTCTGACTTCGTAGCTTCTTAGGATCTGGGGACTCTATAACGTGTATTTTCAGTATCAGTTGTCGTGGATTCCTCCCACGAAGTACTATATCCCTGGTTTGATTTCTTAAGAATTGACCCATGTCTCGTTTTATGAGGGGGTAACCCCATACTTATGACCCTCAGAAAAACTGACACTCCTCTGGGACTCAAAGGGCCTGCCCCTCTCATAACATTCTAGGTCCCTAGTGAATTTGTGCAACTTTTTCTCCTTTATTTGATTTTCAAAAAACAAAACTTTCCTGGAAAGCTTGCTCAGGCAGCTGACATCCTGTGGCTGCCCTTCAAAAACTTTAACCTCCTCACATATTCATTTAACATCATGGATATTCTCCTCAATAATACGTTCATAATAAGATGTCAAAATGTTGACAAAAGACATTGAGGATTTTTGTTGTGCCATACCCCATTCCTGAATTAAAGTGTCATCCAGCTTACCAACCAAAAGTTGGATTTTGACTCTAAGACCTCTGGGTGTAACATTTTTGATCCGATAAACCTTAAACAACTTCAAATGCCATATGTTAGTTCACAATATCCTCATATTTTTGCCCAGTTTATTAAATAACAAGTTGCAGCCGTCAACTGGATCAACATGGCCCTCCTCAACCATGCCATCAGTAGATGCTTTCAATCCAGATACCTGGATGTCATTATGATCAGCACAAAGGCCCTGTAGAATATTGTTTAGATCCATGACAATAAGCTGCCCACTTGATATTTGTAAATTAAAATCGGAATGTCCACTCCCAACACTAATACAGGTATGGCAAACTTCAGGAAAGCCACGCAGGTCAGCCTCCTACAGCAAACTCCAGAGAACTAACCCTAATATGTGATTCAAAAATTGTTGCCAAATGCAGAGGGAGGGACCATATATTGGGCAAAACCAACCAGTCCCAGAGTGAATCAATGGTTCTGCAAACAGTTCACCCAAATTCCCAGTACCAATATCATATATTAATATGTACAGGAATGTTATAAACAAGAACCTATGCATCTGTAATTATGTCACACTATGATAAATAAAGACTATTCTAAATGAAAAATAGATACAACTAATCAAATACAACCCAATCTTCAGTGTATATAGATCATATTCTTCATATCCAAATAATCGTCCATATATTTTACAGCCCCAAATTGGTCCAGATAAATCCAAAACTACTTTACTGAACACAAGAATCCCAACCATTAAGTGCTTAAAATACTTGTGATTCTAATATACAATAATCCTGCTCCAAAGGGCATAAACATTCATCATATGAAAGTTTCAAATATCATTTCAATAGCATTCCTGTTTACCAAAAAAATAACAGTTGTCCATCTAATAAATTTGACATACCAGAATGCAAAAAGATAATATCATACCATCCTCACTGTATGATTGATATATGTGCAAAGTATTATCATATACAAAAATAGGAGAAATATACTAAAACAATATTATGTAACAGATAACCCTCCAGTATCAGAATAATCAAATAAGTAATAATGACATCCACTACTCAAACGATAAAAAGCAAGAAAAAACAAGAAAAAAGCAAGGACTTTAGGTTGACCCTATATACAGTACTGACAAAGAAATACTTTCTCTGTCCAAAAATAGTAATGCTAGTACCTTGCATTAATAATACAGTCATACATCCAGGGCTAACATTGTCCTTACATCATCTAAAATGTGTGCACAATGTACAACATTTAGTCAAAAAAAGTTCCTGGGTTCACATCATGAAAGCACTGTTCGTAATTTTGAAGAGTCGAAAACTATTTGTTACATCTACATACCAAATAACAAACTAAAGGACAAACATTCCCCTAAATAAAGCAAAACATACAAAAGAGGCTGTAGCATTAAGCCATAAGTGGAATATTAATACAATCAGTTATTAAAACACTTACGATTACATTACACTCATCCCCCAAGTAAATGCAACCCAAATATTGTAGCCTCAATTGTACATGATATAGGTTACAAATTCGCTACAAATCCATTTTGTATGGTCCACAAAATTAGTCCCCAAGTCTCAAAAAAGCACTGTTGTTTCAGATGAAAATTCGAGTAAGAGCTCGTCACTTGAGTGACCAGAATACCAAGCCCAAATAGTCCAGTTTTTACCAAAAAACATTCCTCGGACAAAAAATAAGTTAAATAGTCATTAATACCGTGTCCAAAATGATGATATCCCACTCAAAAGACAGAAATCATCCCTCAAAACTCAGAAATCACAGTGTTTGTGGGCTCGACGTTAACCAAAAAAGACACAAATCTTTTCACACATCTGAGACGGTTTTTGATGAATAACGAAGCCAAATGTTGTTAATTCAACACCAAATGGTGAGGCTCTTCTTCACCAAACCCTGTGTGTCTCCAGAACTCCATCTGACCATAATAAGTTTCAAATGTCAGAATCCAAACATTTGCCCCACCACACAGCCTTGCTTCTTGTTACCAACAAAAGAAACTCTTATTCCACCACTTTTATCTCGACCAAATGATCCACAAGACAAAGAAGCTGCACTAGGAAACCAAAGCACAAAGTAAAAATATAAAGCCATTGAAGGCGAACTTGCACAATGGAAATTGACCGGAAGGTAGTACAAAGTAGAAAACAATTCCAAACTCGAGAACTGATCCTGAAGCACTGTGTCCCAATGCTAACAGCCAGTAAAACGTACCAAATCACACCCAGAAGGAACTAGCATGTACAGTAGGTGCAAATGGCCAACATAACACTGTAAACATCCAAAAAAGGTCAGCACCACAAGCAACACCAACTTTGAATATTCTATTATAAGTTTATGTGTCAGACCAGTTTCAACATAGCCTTCATCAGTGATAAACCATATGAACAAATAATGTCTTTATATACAAAACAGACATGTTACTTCCTGTGATCTCATTTCCCTTTACAATAATATAACTACATTTTATCATTGAGACCCGGTGCAAATAAACCTCCAAGTTTTACACTCCATTTGTTTTCTTTATGATTCAAAACTGAATGCCACCCCGTCTTAAAGGATCTATCCCCCACAATTTGGTGGGGCTGTCATTGTTATGGATTCCAGTTATTACTGGTCTGAGGGAAATAGGCAGCTTTCTAACCCTCAGCATTATATGCATATGCCGATTGACCCCACCCCTAATTTCAAGAAAGATATTGATGGGTTTTTTTTGTTAAAGGCAGTTGAGGAAGGGATAATCGGTGATAATGTTAAACAACATCTCACGGTTAAGGAACCTGGCAAGCAATATTTATATATTTTGCCTAAAATACATAAGAGTTTGAACCAACCCCCCTGGAAGACCCATTGTGTCTGGAATTGGGTCTCTTTTAGAGCCGCTTTCATGTTTTTTGTCCCAATATTTACAGGCCTTGTTACCATTTATTCATGCAAGAATTAAGAACATGACAGAATTTTTGCAGATAGTGTCTGAATCACAACTTGAACCATATTGGTTGATGTGCACTCTGGACATAAAATCTTTATATACCAGCATACCACATTGGGCTGCTTTACAAGCCCTGGAATACTGGTTGAACAAGTCCAGTCTTTATCTTCCAGGTTTCAATACTTTGCTCATTTGCTTGGCTGAGAACGTCTTAACTAAGAATGTTCTCTATTTTAGGGGAGATTGTTATTGGCAAACCCAAGGTATGGCAATGGCGGCGTCTTTTCCCCCCATTTATGCCGATTTATTCATGGGGTATATAGATGAACAGATACATACATACACACATACATACAAATGTTTCAAGCACGGGCATTAAAGCCTTTCTAGCTTGGCAATATGTCAAAACACTTGTTCCCATAATAAAAGATCCAGCCTGTTCTTAAAAATATCTAAACTAGTACTTGCTTTAATGCAATTAGGTAGTCTGTTCTAAGCATGTGCTACTCTGTCAGAGAACCAATTAGTATACTTTTCATTCCTATAGAATCTTCTACATAGGTTATCTGATGATTCTCTAGTACTTTTTGATAACCCCAAACATTCCCAGAGGTAGTTGTCCCTAAATGCCCTATATACCTGAATAAGATCTCCTCATATATCTGTAAGAGACACTGTACAAGTTCATGTATTTTAGTTTTTCATAATAACTTAAATTTTCACATCCATGAATGCCCTTAGTATATTTCTCCAGTTTATTCATGCTTGTTTGCCTATAGGGTTTCCATATTGTTATTCCATACTCAAGTTTGCGTCTAATGTAACTAACAAATAATGACTTCATTATGTTTGATTTCCTAGACTTTATAAATCTTTTTATTCAACCTATAGTTCTATAACTATCATTAGCCAATTGGTTGATATGGTTAGAAAAACTCATAACTGAATCTACCCATATACCCAGGTCCTTGAATGAGTCTACAGTTTCAATCACTGTGTGCTGTATTAAATATTCATCTTTCAATTTATAACTCCCAAATCTCATATGCTTAGTTTTTGATGTAGTTATCAACATATTATTCTTCTGTGCCCAAATTGTCAATTTAGTCAGATTATTTTGCAGACATGCCTTATCTGTAACACTTGTAATCAGTTTACGAAATTTCAGGTTGTCAGCATATAGACTGTAGAACACCTCAGATGAAAAAGTAAGGTCTGAAAGATGCAATCTAAACAAGTAAGGGCCTAGTACAGAGCCTTGTGGGACACCTTGACTATAACCAAGGATTTCACCTGTCCAGTTGGTGTGTGATACTTGTCATGTCCTATTTGTAAGCCCTGCAGCTATCCATCTTATCAAAAGTACATCAATACCTAGTTGTACTAATTTATTGATCATTGTTTTGTGCATCACCCTGTCAAATGCTGAAGTTAATCTATATAAATCACATTACAGCACAATTTTTCATTCATAGCTGTTATTATATTGTTATAGATCATGTTATACATCATGTTACAGCTGGTAATAGATCTATTTTCAACATATGCATGCTGATATATGGTTCAAGTCCCAAGCTTTCCAGTTCTGGCAATAACTTATCCAGTATTACCTTCTCCACTATTTTTCCACAACATGAACGTAGACATAAGGGTCTATATGATTCTGGTTTTGTCCTACTCCCCTTTCCCTTAAAGCCAGATTTAATAACTGCATGTCTCCAATCTTGAGGAATCTCCCCATATTTATATGACCTAGTGAATAATAGATGTAATGGCAGTGTAGGTTCTTGCTTAAGTGTTCTCAGGTCATTGTTACTTATTCTGTCTCCTCCCCGTGCTTTGTTGGATCCAGTTTGCACAGTTCTTTTTCAATATAATCCAATTTGATTCCAGTATCTGTGGTTACCTGGATGTCATTAGGACAACTTACCATCCATTTTGTGGAGCCAAACTGTTTTGCATAATATTTTGTAAATATACAACCCAAAACAAAACAGGAGCCCAACAGTAGCCAGCAGAAAAAGATGTTAATCCAAAAAACACTTTCTTTGAACGTAAAGTCAATTTAATAAAAATTTTTCTCACGTTTTCATCACTTTGAGTAAAGTAACTTCTTAAAACACACAGACAAATAGCAGTTACACAGTTTCTACAGCATTTAAACCATGTACAATCAGGTCATGTGACTAGTAGCAGCAATGAATTAAAGGTGCAAAGCATAATAATTCAAACACTATTAAAGTAAGTCTTAAAACTTACATACTACCTCAAATAAAAAGTGTGTATGCATTCAATATACAATATACAAGAATTATATTAATGTCATTAGTAAAAAGACACTAGGCAGGATTCACGAAGCCTCCATGTAAGAATTAACAAGTCTTACATGGAGGCTGCAGTTAAACGGTGTGATGTCAGCATGCCATGCATATTCTTGAGGGCATGCTGACTCACACCCAAGGCTAACACGGTCCGTGTAAGAAAGTAGGGGGTGTGTCCGTAGGGCGAGGCCTGCAAACGGACATGCCCCCAGAAGAGTCACAGTCCTGAAAGGAAACCCCCACGAGCGAGTCCATGGAAATGTCAACAAACACAACACCACACATGCCCCCACAGACTATAAAGCCAACTGAAATGTCAAACGTAAAAATGAGCCGTTAAATTTTTTTTTTAAATTTTAAAAATCTTTGCCCGTAATTGCGCTTGTTTGCGCGGGTGTGCTCTTTGCTCAGCCACAGTTAGCAGTCAGTGGAAAAGCATATAAGATCTAAATAGGCAAAGTAAACCAAGAAGCAATAGCGTAGCAGTAGAGAAGTTGGCCAAAGAGGAGGCAGTCATGGTTTGAGCCCCAACATCATCATTTTTTATTTTTAGTGAAATAAGCACAAAACAATCCCCTGACATATATGTACATATATATAAAACTATACTTTAGGTAAAATGTAATGAAATGGGCCATGTATTTTGACGAAATGTGATACAATAAAAAAAAATAAAAATATAAGTGCCCATAGCTGAGCTACGCTCCAACAAGCTGAGTATGACTGTCCGCAGGTGAGCATTGGTTTAACAGGTATAATATGGGTGCCTGGAGTTGAGCAGCACTTTAACATGCTGAAACTGTGTGCCCATAGCTGAGCTGAGCGCAATATGCATGCTCATGGCCAAATAACACGTAAACCAGCGTAACTCCTTTGCGCAGAGCTGTGCACTGCGCCAAATAGCTTACTGGCGGGCAACGTTGAGCAAGCTGTATCAAAACTACCTTTACACAGACACACCTCCTAGCCTGTGTAGACAGTCATAAAATAAAAAAAGCAATGGCCAGGCTCGAACCCAGAATACCATGCACCATAGTCAAAGTACTGAACCACTAAGCCATGACAGTTGCACTGAGAAATGCAGTATTAGCATATATATAGGAATGAATGGAAAGAGAAGCATGACAAAACAGGTTTTGTGAAGCTGATACATTTCCAAACTATCCAATCACAGATAAGTGCGGGAAAAACGGCATATATAAGACCCATAGGTGGGAATACACAACATAACTGATTGTGGAACCTATTTGCAGTCAGGATGGCAGGTGTAGGAGAGGGTAGTCACTTCCGAGCACAGAGGTGGGGTGTGGAGGAGTCCAAATATATGGTTTGGCTCATTGTCCACGATCATGAGGCTCAACTCATGCAGGGCCAGGTCCTGTGGGGAGCGTACAAGGCTGAGGCATGGGACCGGTTGGCACATGATCTCACCAGTGCCACAGGCATACCAAGGACTGGTGAACAGGTTCATCACCACCATGCGGACCTGAAGAGATGGAAGCAGGACCAACTGAACCGTTGGATCCAGGAGGCCCGGCAAATGCCCAATGCCCCACTACTGAGTAAGTTCCATGTAATTATGTATGTAAGAAATTATCCTAGCTGATATTATGGAGATGTATATTCCAATATTACTTCATTTATATTACAGCTGCAGGTGTGCTTTCTGCGAATTGATGAGCCTATGCTGATAGGCTGTTGCGGTTGCGCCACCAGGCAGGTTAGTAATTATTTTCCTGTAATTGTTATACAATATAAGTGGGACAGCTTGTAAAAGAGTTCAGTGTAGTTACTTATTAATAAAGTTCAAATAACAGTGTAAGAGAGATTCTGCTAGTACTGTGTGATTAGATTAGTGATGCAGCCTGTAATCCAGAAATAAATATTAAACAAGTCTGAAATAGAGATGTTCCACCTGTATTGTAATAGTTGATAACCTGCTGCAGGCTGAAAATTACTGCTAAACAAGCTAAGTACAACACATGTATGAAATACATCCCCGTTTAAAATCTGACACATGACACAAGTGAGTCTGTTGGAAAGGATTGTTTTAACCATGTAAAACATGTTAATAAATGCTAGAATTAAGTACCATCCTAAATTGTAAAAATTAAACCAGTGAGAGTGTGAGAAAGAGGTACGAATCTACCAAGAAAGTTATAATAACTGCTGAATAAAGTATACTGCAGTCAGTACATAATGAAATGAATGAGACAGGCACAACCAAAGAGTGAAATGTGTGTAATAAAGTACTGAAGCTGGAATGTCTGTCCCACAGTTTTGATATGTTGCTGTACCCTTGCAATATAGAGATAGTATGGTTGTATGAAATACCAATATCCACAGTTGTCTAGAGCCATATAAATCAAATGGAGCAGGATGCTGTAGCTGAACACAGCCAGATATGAATGTGTATGAATAAAAATGCAATGTATATTAATGTAGCAGTAACATTCCCATCACCAACATACCTAAGGTTACATATAGGAAACTGTAGTAAGACCTGTAGGGTATATATATCTGCAGCTACTAGAAATGTACAACATATGTATAGGTAGTTGAAGTTGTTAATGAAATATTTCTTCACCCTACCCTATATTCACAAATAATCCATTCCACGTCAAATGGGTATGTGTATTCACATTAATTCCTCTGGACATTTGTTCTGTTGGTTCATACATATTTGCATGTACGTTGATGCATGTGCCCTGTTCACATATCCAAACCTGATAGCCTGTTGCCATCAATCACCCCTGCATGCTGTTGGATTGTGTACTGTTGTTCAAATTATACATGTGTTATGCTTGCTGTTCAATATTTGGAATTCATGGGTGTTTGGTTAATGGGATTTCTGATGTATGCTGTTACAACTAAGTTTGAATGGTATTGTTTGTTACTAACCCAAAATGTCATAAAATATTGCTAAACATAGGATGATAGGGAAGGCGGGTTCCAGCGGACCCACCTCTCCCACCTCAGCTGGCGAGTGCACCTAGCACTAGTGCCCAGGCTGGACCCTCCTCAGGTGGCCCTGTGCCACCTTCAGGTGGAAGTGCTGCAGGGGATGGGGCTCGTCCTCCCTCTGCAAGCGTGGCCAGAGGAGACCATCCACTCACCCTCCAAAGTGTCCGGTCTGTGGTGTGTAGCGAAATCAGGCATTCTGTGCTTGAACCCCTATGCCAGCTTGAGGCTCGGGTGGCACAAGTCATGGGTGTGCCTGCTGCTCATCCTACACAGCTCCCAGCACGGCCCCATCCTGGGCTGTGAAGGCACAGTGGCAACTGCCCATGGGTGGGGATCTCAGTTCCACTGTTGCCATCTGTGGGCTCATGGGCTCGCGATATCCAAACATCCATCCCCGTCAATTGTGTTTCCCCCCACGTGTCATACTCCGCCCCTGTATGCGTCTTGTTTGTCTTGTCTGTTAACCTCCCCCACCTATTTCCCCAAATATACCTACTTCCTGCACCTGACATTCCACTCTCACCTGTAAAAAAAAAAAAGTGCACTCTGTTCCCACAAAAAAATTACGCCCCATACATAGCTGCCCATTTTGCAGACATGTCTGCTGGACATGTGAACTGGTAATTACAATTGGCTGTACAACATATTTTGTTGTCCTCACCCCTCTCTTTTGGGTGGAAGGTTTCAAATTTCACACCAAATTACATACATATGCACAGCTGTTGCTGATAAAGAAATGGGCAGCAATGGGCCTTTCCTACACCCTTCCTGCAAATCCCAAGCTTGTTTTCTTACTGTCCTACCCTCTTTGTGCCCCCTTTTTCACCACTGTCCTATCTCCCCATTTTCTTTTCTTTCAAAGAAATTAGCATGGGTGTACGCAAGAGTAATCACTTCTAAGCAGTTGTAAGCAGGTATGCACTTGTGAGCACTTAGCTAAGCGCGTGTGCGTGAAGCTAAATGCCAGTGCGCATGCATGTGCCCCGCGCAAACCAGTGCTAACCCGCTTACAACCGCTTAAAAGTGCCTTAGTCACTCTGAATGACAAAGCCTGTAGTCTGCTCAGAAGCAAAATAAAATCCCACTGTCAGTCGCGAACCCAGGACCTTGGGCACACTACTCTGCATGACTTACCACTGAGCCATGACTGATATACAAGAACATTGTGCTGAAAGCAATATATCATTAAATAGTAGGAATGAATGTAAAGGGAATATAGGAAGGCTATTACACAAAGCTTTTCATGTATCTTTACTGGCAATTCATGTGGATTTGTATAACATTAGTGTGGGAAGAGAAACAGCCATGCTAGTTGGTAGCTAGTAGGTAATAATGTGGCAGTAGCACCTTGGAAGCCACACACACTATCAGAGCAGGATAAACACTGCCATATTTGAATAGGTAAGAGGCCAGACCTTGCAACTGTGACTGATTTACAGGGATGTTCCTGATTTGAAAACAATTGTTAACTGTGCCCCACTGACTCCCTGTGAAATGTACTAACAGTGGGCAGAAAGGTGTTGTAACTCATTTAATGGTAACTATCAATTACTGAAAGTATGCACTACTTCCATGTCAGAAATGGTGTAGTAATACATATGCTCAATATACCCCACAGTCACAACTGC
>NC_056737.1:1430217516-1430335059 GCF_019279795.1 Protopterus annectens
TAAATTTTGACTCTTTTATAATTCCAGGAGTCTTACTCCAAACATATATAAAATGACACTAATGACCTGCTGTTCCTATATCACTAGACTGATATTATTATATACTGCATTGTGCTTAGTCTTGATGATTTCTACAAAGTATATCTATGTAACACTTCAGAATATTCCTACTAAGCATTTCTTGACTTGTATTGTACATTTTTGTGCCGTATTTGCATATATGTTGTTTTTTATTTTGTAGTGATCTGTTGTATCTGGAGCTTTTCTCCCCAGGCCTCCATTGAAAAAGGACATGTGTCCAGTTGGACTTTCCTGGTAAACAAATATAAAATAAAATAAATAAATAAAGATGTTTCTTGACTGTCAAGAATCTGCCTTTTGACATAGGTAAGTTTCCACCCATGCAGAAAATATGCAGACTAGTATTAAAACATAGTGTAAATTATGGATCTTTGGCATCTGGACAAAGTCCAGCTGCACATTAACAAAAGGTCCCATGTAGATGGTATACAAAGCTTTAACATTCAAATTTTTGCTAAAATTATATTCTAAACATACTGCACATTATTAACATACTCAAGTATCAAAGAGGAGACATTTGGAGCACAAACATTGGGTAATTTGATTAAATAAAACTGTCTTACCTGCATGGGCTGGTAAATGATATGCCCTTACCAGGTAAGGCAGCAAGGGGACAGGTGCCACCAGCTGACCATCTGGATGTTTCCATAACCCATTGTCAGATTTACTGCATTTGTCTTTAAGCCACCTCTGAACTTCTCCCTGTGATGCTTCAGCTTGGAAAGCTGATACTTTCTTAAAATCAAACAAATTATCACGGTTAGATTTTTGGGGTGTATATCATTTAATCAAAACTTACAATCATCAAACTCCTCTTCATTGAACACATGTTCACTGAACTCTCAGAAAAGTGACTGGACTTTTAATCTAAGTTTTTCCAAGGACACACCAGCAGTTGGCCACCATATGGAATTTGCACTTTTCTCCACTGTAGTGCAATCTCAGATTTGGTATATTTAGTTGGGTGGGCGATGCCCCCCACCTTGATAGGTTTTAAGTTTTTTGGATTTTTTCCAAGGTCATTGGTTTGCCCTGGGAAACAGTTCAATTAAAAGTTAATTCGCTGATTTAAGAGTTCGATGAAAATTTGTTCAACAATATAGGTTTCGATTAAATGATATAGACTCAGATTCTTACAATATCACATGTAATTCTGCACAAAATCCTTCTACAACTTGTTTTCCAGCTTGATCTGCCAAATTATTTCACTCTGAAACAGGATCTTTACCCTTTTGATGGGTACTACATTTAACTACTTCTAATTATTTAGGTAACAAAATAGCCTCTAAAAGAAAATTAACATAAAAAGAATTCTTAAGCTGAAATCCTGCTAAAGTTAAAAATCTTGTCTATTTCCAAAGTTTCCAAACATCATGTAGAATGACAAAGGCATATGTGCTATCAGAAAAAAAATGTTCACAGTTTTACCCATTGCTAATTCATAAGCTCTTTGTAGAGCCACTAACTCAGCTACGTGGGTGGAATATGCACCCTCTAGTCTTTACTGAAGCAAAATATCATTACTGATGCAGATAAATATTCCTGCAACCAACTTTTTATTTCAATTTCTTCCACAGGAATCATCCACAAATGGGTCTAGTTCAGCATTGGATATAGGAGGGTCTTTTAAGTCATTCCTGGGAGAAAACAGATAACCACAGACAACCACAAAGCATTCTATAGCTATGTCAAGAATCTCAATGGCAACACTCAGATCTGCTCTGAGTTACAAAACAATGGCATGAAATATAAAGAGCCAACTGTTATTGCCAACATCCTGGCAGATAGGTTCAGTGCTAACTTTACCCCCCCCCCTCACCCTCTAAAGGGCCGATCTCTATACCGGAAGAATGCAAAGTTCCTGTAATCATGGCTGCACAGGTAAAAAAACACACTCTCCAAAGCCAAGAACACAGCATCCATGAGACCTGACAACATCCCAGGCTGCATTCTACATGAACTACAGAATCAACTGGCACCCCACCTAAGAACCATGTTAATTCGTAGCCTCACCTCAGCCTTTGTGCCCACTGAATGGTGGACAGCGACGGTTATCCCACTCCACAAAGGGGGAGCCACCATGGACCCCAGGAACTACCTCCCCATTAGCCTAACGAGCCTGGTCTGCAAGGCCATGGAACGTATCATCATGTAACTTATAAACAAAGACACTGGTAATCTCCAAACTCTGGACTCCACTCAGTTCGGGTTTGTAAAAGGCAGATCATGTCTCCTAAACCTAATTGACTTCTTTGAAGCAGTCACCAAAGCCGTAGCCGAGGGTAAGGTGGTTCACACAGCCTATCTAGATCTTGCCAAGGCTTTTGACACCATCCCCCACTCTGGAATTATAGATAAACTCACTAAACTAGGTAAAAATCCCTATGTCACAAGATGGGTTGCCAACTAGCTCACTGACAGAACCCACACTGTGAAAGTAGCAGACTCCAGATCCGACTTCAGACCAGTGGAGTACCACAGGGTTCAGTCCTGGGTCCTCTCCTGTTTGGTATCTACTTATCTGAAGTACAGCCTAACACAGAAGGTCTTAGCTAACAAAGTTCGCAGATGACTGCAAACTAGGAGCAATAATTGAAACTCCTAATGATGTGGACATCCTACAAAAGGGCCTCACTAAGACAGATGCCTGGTATCAAGGCCATGGCCTCAAGCTCAATGCCAAAAAGTGCATCGTCATCCCCTTTGGTAAAAACTCTGTACCCATGAGCTACCACATAGGTGGTAGTCTACTTAACACCAAAAGTGTGATAAGAGACCTTGGGACACAGGTGGATAGTAGTCTCTCCTTTGATAATCACATCGCCACAGTAGTCAGGAAATCCTTCTATGTGGCACACCTCAGCACAAAAGGTTTCTCATCCAGGAATAAAGGGGTCATTGTTCCCCTCTCCTCATCACTCATTAGACCCATTATAGAGTACAACGCCCCTTTTGGTATGTACCTCACAAGACATCTACAACAACTGTAAAGGCTGCAGAAATACCTCACAAAGAGGATTACCGGCCTCAAACAGATGCTCTAAGTAGACCGTCAAAAAACTCCAGCTTTACTCTGTCGCATATCACCTACTCAGAGGCGATCTATGCCTAACATACAAAGCTATGTCAAACCCAGAGCTGTTGGACATGCTCCACTTAAAGAAATCCCAATCCATCCAAGCTACACGCTCTAGGGACCTACACCTTGTCACCACAATAAACATAACATGCTGGAGGGATCAAGTCCTGTCCCAGAGACTTCCCATACTCTGGAACAAACTACCTATCTATATCAAATAAAGCTCCTCATTAGCATTCTTCAAGAAAAATCTTGATGACTAGATGGGAAATAGGAAATTCACCCCGGAGATCATCTCTGTGGCTCTGCTCGACAGGGGCACAGGCAAATAATTTTCTTGGGTGGCGAAAGCCAGGGTACTTTTTTGGCTAGGCTTGTATATGTCCTAGGGCCAATAGCCTAGTACCTACCTATGAACCTATGAACCTATTAGTCACACACATATAATCATGCTCTTTAACATCCTCACAAGTAGATAACAAAGATGCAGGATTTAGAACAAGACAGCATATAAGAGAAATAGAAAGAAGCGTAAGTTTATATTTAGTTAGACGTGCAACCAAGAGGGGCTGAGTTTTCATTTTAAGTAAGAGAGAAATGATACAGAATGAGGGACAGCTACTGTAAGATCATGCCCAAGCACCAGTGATTGTGCAGGATCAACTAGAATTGGGCAATGGCCACCCCCCTTAAATGTGGTGAAAATCCCTTTGCAAAAGAATCAAATGCCTTACTATAATAAGCTCATGGATGATAGTTGTCTCCATGTTTCTGTCAAAGCACTCCCTGAGAAAATCCATTTATTTCATAATAAAATAAAATTAATGTCTTTCCACAATCTGGTAAACATATAGGTGGGGTAATAGCTAAAGTTTGTTTTAAATTCTGAAATGAATGTTTCTACTCACTATCCCAAGAGGGGGGGGGGGTGGTCCGGTGCTTCCTGTTTTAAAAGATTTGTCAAAGGTTTAACAATTTCTGCATAGTTAGAAATCCACTGTCTGCAATATCCTGTCATACCTAAAAAACAATATAAGCTGACACTGACTCGTTGGTCATGAGGCTTTAGCTATTGCCTCAATCATACCTTTCAACTGTACCAAATTCCTCAGTATTTACCAGTTTGGGGGCAAAATAATGGGCTGGAATGAATTTCCGTGTGCCTCCTTCAATTCACATTTTTTTTTTTTTTTTATTTCAGTTTTAGGTTATGACTAACATGATGTCATCTTCATGAGTCAGTGCTTGGCTGACTGCTTGTTAGACTCAGAGACTGGGGTGGGCCATGGGACTGGGAGATGGAGACAGATGAGTTCTGCCCTAACAAGGCATCAAGTCTGGAACCATACAACCTTTCAAAACCATAAACGTGATATTTTTCCATGAGTACTGGTAATAGGACTACAGTTCCCAAGAGATATTATGACAAGTAGTGACTGGATATGTTCGAAACAAGAAATTTAAAATGTCCTCTAACAACTATTATACAAGGAATATAATTTAATGCAATCAGGAAGGTGCATCAAAGAACACATGCATGCTTCTTGTGTAAGGGGCCTATGATTTGAAAATAGCCCAAAGTTAATCTTTATCTGCCACTGGCCAGATGTATTTTCTTTGAATGTGGGTTTCAATGTTGTTTCAATGAATGTGAGTTTCAAGAGCAGACAAGTTTTAATGCTAAGTCTGTTTTCATTATGAGACTGCATTGCTTTGTTTAGCAGATGTCTGTTATTGTTCCTGCTGTAAAATGTAAAATAAAACTTTTAAATGAAATCCAAATCATCATAGAGTAAAGCAGTATGAACATTACAGTGTTTACTGTAAATGGGGCAAAATAGCAAAGTAATGGGACATTGGAATGGCTGCAGGGGGAGGCCCCATTCAACCATGATTTTGTGAGTGGGGAAGGACAGCAAACTCAAAGACAGCCCAGACTGAACTAAACCACATAACTGTCCAGAGTTTTATAATTTTGGGTAAGTCAGAGTTGGGATAGTGAAAGTATAAATTCAAATCATCAGCAAAAGCCAATAATGCAACTTGTGTGTTTAATATTCTGGGGATCGTGTGGTGCGTATTCTGAACGATGTAGAGGAAGAAAGGTTCGATAAATATATTAAAAAGGAAAGGAGAAAGTGGACAACCTTGCCTTGTTCCATTGGTAATCAGAATCGTATTAGATCTTTTTTTATTTATATATAAAGAGGTGTAAGAATTTGTATATAGAATTCTGATCATATCTGAAAAAGTTTTAGGAATATTGAAATAGGACAAGGTGGAGAATAGAAAGTCCCAATTCACTCTGTCAAATGCTTTTGAGGCATCAAGAGTCAGGGCATATAACGGATTTTTATCTCGTTTGGTAAAGTGTATTAGAGAGTCCAAAGTTAGAGTATTGTCCCATGTATGTCTGTTGCACATAAATCCAGCTTGATCCTGTGATATTATATGTGGCATTATCTGTTTAAGTCTGTTAGCCAGGATAGCAGCAAATATTTTAATATCTACATTAATAAGCGAGATGGGTCTGTAACTATGAGGATCTGTTTTGTCTTGATCGTTTTTTAAAATTAAAATTGTTTTTGAGATATTCCAATGTAAGTCAGTAATTCCTTCTTTTATAATAAAGTTGAATACCTTGAGAAGAATAGGGGCAAGTTTTAAACTAAAGGTTTTAAAAAAGTTGGTGGTAAAACCATCTGGGCCAGGAGATTTGCCTGCTTTGAGATTGCTAATGACATTTTGAATCTCTTGAATATTAAACGGGGCGGATAAGAGGGACGATTGATCTAGATTAAGAGAGGGAACTGTAATTGAGTTGAGAAAGGTTTCTATTTGGGGGTTTAAGGGATTGTGTTCATTCTTATTATAAATATCAGAGTATAAATCATGAAATAGTTGGATTATTTCAGAGTCTGATTTGTAGAGTTTCCCCTTATACTGGAGCATGGAAATTTTGGCAGCACCCTTATTATTCCTAAGTATTCTAGCAAGAGTTCTCGAGGGAATTTGCGCCCATTCAGAATATGTTGCAATGAATCTTTGTTCCTGAAGAGAGTAGTTATGAGAGTGTAAGTCCAGTAATTCTTTGCGTGTTGCTTTAATCAAATCCTCTAACTTTGGGTCAGATTGTGTTCTCTGTTTTTTCTCTAGGGATGCTAGTGTTAGGAGCAGATCTGATTCATTTTTTTTATTGAGTTTTTTAAAGAATGAGGCTTTACTGATCAGAAATCCTCTTAACTCTGCCTTACAGGCTGCCCATTGTATATCTGGTGCAATTTGGGAATTTTCAAAATTAGAATATAGGTCAGAAAGTGTGCTATTAATTTTTTTTAGGATCTCCTTGCTATTTAATAGATTATTATTAAGGGACCAGTTAGAATAGGAAAATGAAGTGTGTGTGAAACTAATTTTAAAGGATATTCTAGCATGATCTGATAAAAATCTAGGTTCACTGGTGAAGGTATTGTTAAATTTAGAAAAAAAATTGGAGACTAGAAAAAAGTCAAGACGTGGCCATGATTTATGGCGGTTGGAGTAGAAAGTGTATAAGTTGTCCTTAGTTAAGATATTACTAAATGCAATAGTGTCCATAAGGTAAAAGTCTGAAATAAGTTCTTCTAGAGCTACAGAGGCTTGAAAGTTATATGATAAAGAATTACTGGTGCGGTCTAAATTAGGATTGATTACCGCATTCCAATCCCCACCTATTATATATAGATGATTTTGGAACGAACTAAGGATATTATGGATTTCTAATATGAAGGTGTGTTGTTGGGAACAAGGTCCATAAAGGTTCAGAAAAAGAACTGGTTTAGTTGTGTCAGGGAGAATAGAAGTAAAATAGCACCACCTACCATACTTGTTGGATTTGATTTCATTTATAGTGCCCTGAAATTGTTTCTTGATTATAATGGCTACCCCCTTAGAGTTTGTGCTATCCCCATCTGCTATAATAGTTCTAATCCATTTCCTGTTGGAAACTTTCTCCCATCCCTCTTTTGACAAATGTGTTTCCTGTAGGAAGCAAATATTGGCCTGAGATTTGAAAATAAGATGAAGTAATAGATTTTTTTTTGTAGCGTTTTGTAAACCTTTAACATTCCAACTATCAATGGTCCAGGTCATGGATACAGACAGTCAAATGAGAATAGTGGAGCATTATAAAGTTCCGTGATTGTTAAAGAATCTGAGTGGGATAATGAGTGCTGTGAGTATATTGCCATGAGGTTGAATAGGGTGAGATGAGTATATATCCGCAATAGTACTGTCTTTACACAGAATTTAATCATAACTGTAAAGGTAGCAAAATACTTCTTCTTACTATCCCCAGTGCCTAACCACCCAAACCCCTTGAAAGAAGAAGAATAGAAACACACATACCAAAACCAAAACCAGAACGATATTATACATATGTACAAACTACTGTTATTCCAACAAAGCGTCAACCTAAAGAGCCAACAGCACACACATGAGCATCCAAGTAACTATATATTAATGAACATAATATGAGTAAGCAATAGGAAGTCCTAGATTAACATTAACTCAAACAGACGACTTAAGCAATATATATCATAACTGAGTTGTACTTAGATTCTAGAATAACAAAAACATAAGATATAAACCAATACCCTTTGTAGAGCACTGAACTGTTATTTAACTGAACAACGAGAATATAACAATCCTGAATGATTCTACATCTTGATAGAAAAATAGTATCTATGTGTAGAACAGTTCTCTACTTGTGTTAGCATTATGTGGCAATAAAAGAGTAATGGAGCTCATTAAGGACCAAGTACATCCAGTTAATAAGTCTATAATTAGAGCACTGAGGGCGACGTCAGAAGATCAGAATATAACTAAAAAAAACAGCCTTCAGTCTCATTACAAGTGAAATTCCAAAGCTCACAGCCAATTATAAATAAGCAACTGGTTAGAATTGGCTTAATATGTAAACTAAAACTGTGAAAACACGAAACGCTTTACTAACATAGTTAAGGAAAACAAATACGCTTCTGTGTACACTTGAGGGCCACATCACAGAACACTAACAACAGCCCATGAAGTACACAGTATGTGAACCAATAGTGTCGCAGCGCAAAGATCTGAAGTATGTACAAGACAAACATCATCTCCGTGCATAATTAAAGCATAGATTTACCAAAACATTATTATACATATGTACAAAATATTGCTCTTCCAGCAGATCCTCAACCTAGAGCATTAACATTACAAACAAAGAGCAATCATAGTTTGATAATATTATGGAAATTGTGACATATGACTGTATCAAGTAGGAAAAAAAACAGTAGAGGTAAATTCACACGTCTGTTTGTATGATTAAGCTATAAGGAGTCCAAGTTTCTAATACTTGAACACTATTCAGATGTTACTTATGACTTTTCTTGTGCCTCTAGCCTTCAAATCAATAAGAAAAAATCACATATCCTCCCAATTAACCCTGACGCTCATAAACCCTTCTTTTTCCCTGAATCCTCCTTCCATATTTCATATAGTATCAAATATCTCGGCATTAATTTTGAACACAACCAAGCCTCTATGCTTCAAAATAATTTACTAAAATCTTGGGCTTTTATTTGTCAAGACTTACAAAGGTGGAAACTCTTGAAATTAGCATTTCTTTCTAAAGTAGCCATTGTTAAAATGAATATTTTACTGAGACTTCTATATCAATTTAATGATACGAATATAATGATATCAAATAACTTATTCTCCAAATTCAACAAAAACATAGCAAAATTTCTCTGGTTTCCCAAGAAGGTCAGGATCTCTTACTCTAAACTTACTCTCCCCAAAGAGAAAGGAGGGGTGGGTCTTCCAAACTTTCATCTCTACTATACGATCATCTCTTCAAACAGACTATTGTCCATTTCAAACATGAATACTAAATCACACACGCATGTCCCTGCCTGGTTGAGGATCTGGCACCGTCATGTGACCTCCAACAAAATCAACCCGAAAGCTATCCCATTTCTTTCCCATATTTTTCTAAATAATTCCAAATTACTCCCCTTACTGAAGCATAAAATTAGATTATTCCAAAAAATGATTAAGGACATTAATCTTGAAAATACTCTTCCCCTTCTACAACCTCTTCATCTTAATCCAAATCTTAAAATCAATAAAAATATGATTGATCTCTCTGAATTCCCCCTTATCACGGACCTTATGGTGTGGGACCTTCTTAAACATAAGTCTTTATCGATTACAGAACTACGTGGAATTTTTAAGGCCAATAATAAATACACAGTCATTCTCCGTCAACTACGAGAACTCATATCCTCATAAATTATCTGCATTCCATCTTATACATGGGAAATAAATAAACTATCTGAAATTATTTCTACACTTTCTAACCCCATAAAAAACATTTCTTCCTCCTACAAGTTACTAAAACTATTACTCTACAACAATAATTGCCTTTTCTCCTCCTACTGGGACAATATAAGTCCACCTATCACAGAGGATCAAAAACTACTAGCCATAAAAACCACTCTGGAACTTGCCCCCTTCAAAAAATTATTGTATACCCAATTGATGTTGAATAACAACTCGTACTATACACCTGTAATACTCAACAAATTTAATCCCAACAATTCCCCTGCTTGTACATGTTGCCCCTGTCTGAGAGCTGATCTCTTTCATATTATATGGCACTGTAACCATTCCTATAAATTATGGTGTTCTCTCAAAGTGCGACTAAAAAAATGGGTTACTACAATTCCACACTCTCATGGGAAACAGCCATATTAAATATTCCACTATTCAAGATGCCTAAATTACACTTGCATATTTTAATCACTCTTTGTTCTCTAATCAAACTCTACATCACTAATAATTGGATAGATCGAACAAAAATGTCTTGGCAGGGTTTCAAAGAGATGGCAATTAAACATATATCAGCACAAAAACTCATTATTCTTGGTCTTAGGAAGAAAGTTTATTTCACCAATCTATGGAAATGTCTATTAGATGTAATTCTATGTGACTAATGTCTTATCTCCTCACTTTATTTGTCATTCCCTTAATTATACCCTTTGGGGTGGCATTATCTCATGTTTACAGTTTCTTGCTCTGTCTTTATACATATATGGTAGCATGGTATTTTTTTTTTTTTTTTTTTGTAAATAGTGTTTTTTTTCTTAACGTTATTCCTTGTTTATGGTTTAACTTGCATGTTTTTATTTAGGATTGTACTGTTCTTCAATTCTGTATGTATTGTTTTTTATTTGGAAAAAAATAAAAAATTATTTGAAAAAAAAAAACTGTCCAGAGTTTTGCAGAATGAATAGATTTTTGCTTCTTATTTTTGGTTTGTTCCTCATAAAATTTGTGTTTTTCTGGCAAATTATTTAGGAATTAAGTCACTAAATAATGACAGACCTTGAGTTTCAGACTTCATACCCTTCAGAAAAATGCATGCTAAAGCAAAATCTGTTATTCTATCAACTGTCTAAGTTTATACAAGAACAATTTTTAGCATTGTTTGTTTGTTTCCCCAATATATTTGGCCTTGTCCAATTTTCCTGCATTAAGAGGTGGAGAGGTGCATACAAATAAATCGCTTTATAGAATTAGATATATCCAAACCTCTCAACTGCCCCAGATTTTGGCTCAAAATGTTGCTCTCTCCCTAAAAATCCCTCTGCAAAATGGCAATTTTGGAAGAAAATGTGGAAGGTTTACAATTAATAAATAATTGTAATGATCAGTGTTATAGATTACTTTTATTTCAGAAATGCATGTAAATTCTCTTATTTTGTCAGCTGCTCAACTTAACAGAACTAATATTAAAAAAGTGCCTCTTCTTTGACAGGTTCCCAGCTGTATTGTGCGGCTATTTTCTATTTTTGCATCACAGTTTTGGTCCATTTTTCATAAAATTGTGGTTTTCTGACAAATTACTGGCAAATTATTAAAGATTAAAGTTAGAAAATAATGACAGACATTTGAGTTTCAGATTCCATACCCTTCAGAAAATTCATACAAATGCAAGACCTATTATTCTATTATCTTTCTAAGTTTATAAGAGCAATATTTAAAAATTGTCCTTATTTTTGGGCCTTTGTCCCACTTCTATGTATGGTTTTGTCCAGATTTCTTGCTCTGAAGTTGAGAGGTATGACAAATGTGTCAGGGCCATCACTGTCAGCCAGAGATATTTCAAATTGTGACATACTTGTCGTACCTCACTCCCCCATGTAGTAACTCTGGATGTGTCCAAGCAAGGCAAGGAGCAGTTATGCGGTGTAAGTGTGCAGAGTACCCCCCCATCCAAGGTAGACACAAGTACTACAGTGGCTTTTCATCTGTCCTTGATTTTGCAGAATGTTCTGGTTTTCTGTCATATTTTTATACTGCTGATTTATGCTTATTATTATTCAGAAAATGCATGTTGTTGTAGTGCCTGTTGCTCTGTGTTTAAGTAGCAATGCTTTAATGACCATCAGGTAAGCTTGCCTGAGATTGTAAGATGCAAGTAAGCTTTAATAAGCATACTGTTAAAGAATTATCAACACTGAATGCCTTTTGTTGTTGCCATGCAGAGAATATTTACATAACTAGATAACATATAAGCCTTAGGTATTGAAATGCATATGACAGTATTTGTAATAAAGGACATGATTACAGTATTTTCAGAAGCTCATTACATTTGTTGGAGACTTGCAGTCATCTTTGCAGGCTTTACCCGTAAACTAAACAGAATGCCAATCTATCATGTGTGGTCCATAACCTGTGCAGTAATCCTTTAAGCAATGTATCTTGAGATTGTTTCTTGTTTGCTGTTCATTTTTTACATTGATCATGTTTTCCCCAGGAAACAAGTAGATAGTTGTCGTCAGGCAGTAAGTATTTTTTGGATAAGAAACATTATTACAAATGGGGTATCACAGAAATTGCTACTTTCAGCATGTTCCTTGGTACTTTTATAAAGCTGAATATTAATTATAATTAGAACTGCAGTGCAAGGAGAAGTGGTTTGAGTTGAGTGCTGCTTGTTTTTTTATACTTGATTTTGACTGGCATTCCAGTAATGTATTTAAAAAGTAATTTATTTTTTCATGCCTCACAACCTTTTTGTTTTTATCTAGATATTAAGTAAGCTGTCATGTAGCCAATGCACTGAAATATATATTTTTTTCTTCTCCGCTTAATTTTGTCTTGATTGGACTCATAATGTCGGTTTGGCACACAGGGCAGCGTATTTAATTAAAGTCCCAGTTTTTGTGGTTTTAAGCATAGCTCAGCCCCTTTCTAGTTGGCCACACCCCTTCCCATTGGCCCAACCAATTCAGCTGTCTCCTGCAGCCTCCCTTTGATTTGAAGTCACCAGCCACCACTGGACAGTAGTAGGGGAATTGCAGGGCAGTATTAGGGACATTGTTTAGTTTCATTATAAGTGGAGGGATCATCATAGAAAGACATTTGGAAAGATTTTGTGTAGGTAAAGAACGAACACATAAGGCACTCCAAAATGGAATCACAGCTGAACCACATAATAATAGAACTGGAATTAAGCACTTTCATTCCCTTTAAGATTCTGGTTAATATCATCACTTCTTTATACACAAAGAGAACAAAAAGTGCTTAATTCCAGTTCTGTTATTTATTGTGTGGTTCAGCTGGGGTTTCCTTTGGGAAAGTGCCTTATGTGTTCATTCTTTAGTTTCCAAGTGTTAACTTGTGTCAGTTTATTTTCTGATAGGTAGGTACATGTTTTGTGTCAATAATGGCATGAACTTTTTTCACTTTTATTCCCTCTAGACATTTGATGCAAATGCCCCATAAAAAACAACTGTTGTCAAAGGGAGCTTTCAGCTGAGATTTATCTTTTGCTTGCTACTAACGTCTCAACCCACAGATCTTTCCTGATTTACTGGGGGGGGGGTGATCTCAAGCTATCCAAGCTTGCATCCCTACCAAGGTCTGTGCAGGGCTGAAGTGTTCTTATTTTAAAAAATGGACATGCTTTTTTTACAGTGTCATTTCCAAGTTTTCCATGAGGCTAAAGTGGATTACTTTTAAAAAAATAATAATAAAATAAAATACAATTTTTATTAGATACTGAGCCATGTGCACTCCATTCAATTAATAATTACCTCAGCTCGAAGTTCTCTGCCTTCTTAAAAAAAAGACCCTCTTTGAAGTGAATGTAAATGCCAAGTTGCTGTCTTCCAGTCCACGATCAACTCTAGTCTTGGCTATCAAATCCCGAGTAAGCCATTTGGCTATAATAGCCTTCACTGTCTGTAAGCAGACAGCAGCATTATGTCTCTCAGTAAGCAATGAAAGCAGTTCTGGAGACAAAAACATGGTGTTTCTCTATCTGATCAATTTTATTTTTGATGCATTTCATCATGGGGTGACTGTATCAAGCAGCAATTTATTAAGTAAATTGTCTGTCATCAATCAACACACGGAAGTTAAACGATTTGTTTGTTGTCGTTATTTTACCACAATGAACAAACGCTACGCTGACCTACAATGTCAGTGTCAAGAATCTATTTTCCTTGGTTGTTCAATAATTCTTAAACACTAAACCCAGCTAGCAAGAAATGTAAGTGAACTTTATCAAACTGGTACTATTTACTTCTCTGACAAATCAGAAGTATGGGAAATGTTCTTTCCATCCCTCAGAAAAAATAGTGCTCCGTACGTTTGAACACTGTCAGTATTTACATCAGAAGAAAAGAGGAATATTGTGTTTGCTTTTTTACACTCATCTAATTTTATGAGTTTAGGTGCAGATTTATCATTCTTATTCCTGTGACATTCTTCACAAGGTTATACTCGTTTATCAGTTCCTATTTAAATGAACAAACAAACTTGTACAAAGATATTGTCACTGACTCTGCTGCTATGATTTTTAACATGATTGGTGTTATGTTTATTTATAGGCTGAGAGATGTGTGCAGTGGTACTAATATAGTATTAATTATAGTTAGCACATAGCAGATATGATTTTGACTACACCCATTCCTTCCCCCATCCAAAATGCATACCCTAAAGGAGATAAATTCTGCGTGGCACACAAAAGGTAAAATAGTCTAGAAAGGCACTCAACCTTCATAATACTAACCCTGTTTGTTAACCAGGTAGACCCATTGGACAAACAGTCCATTTTCAGAGGGGACCTGGGAGCAATGTCTGGTCCAGTGACTTGCTCAAGGTTGCACAGCAGGCAAATAAGGGCTGAGGTAAACAAACCCCATACCACAGGAACTATGTTTTGCAACTTAAGCCTCTGCAGCAGCTGCCAAGATTCTTCAAAATAATGAGAAGTGCAATGTTGCTGAGAATACTGTATATGAAAATTGGTGTTAAAACATTTCCTGTGAAAATAATGGGGTCTGCTTCTGCAAAAGTATAACAACATGTAAATAGGGGAGGGGGAATCTGCCATTTCTCGCAAGTTGCAACTGTTCATTTGTTTTACATAATGTCCAGAAGTTTGGCTCATATTTTTGTCTGTTCATCATAACGTGTGGTTTTCTGGTAAATGGGATAATCTCAGGACTGAAGTCACTAAATAATGACAGAAATTTGGGTTTTAGATTTCAAATCTTTCAGAAAACGTATGTTAAAACAGACCATTACTTTAGAAACTTTCTAAGTCTATAGGAGCAATATTTAAATAAGAGCAGCATTTAAAATATGTTCCAATGTTTGGGCCTGTGTTCCCCAATGTTTTTGTTGAGCTTTGTCCAGATTTTAATGGTTGAGAGGTATGCCCAATAGCTAGACATCTTTTGCGTGTTTTGCTGCCAGTGCATTTGCTGATTGAGTGCTTACTCCCGATAAGCCAGGTCCCATTCTTGCAGGGCTCAGAGTCCCTGCTGCAGAGAGATAATACAGGAAAACATTCCAGTGGTTTTTGGTGGATGAGGAAGTGATTGTGGTGATGTCTGGGAGTAGGGAAGCTTTGCTGCTTTGGCATGCATCTTTATTTTAGGTTTCAGTATTGAGGGTACTGCTTTATTGGTTATCGTAACAAGAAAATGTGCCAGACTGTTACTTCACTCCATATGCTAAAATTTGAATTAGAGATGTAAGATGTGTATAGTAATTGTACTGGAAGCCTTTAACTAGATAGTAGATGATAAAACTTGCACATCCCATGTTAACTCATTTGCTGGTTCAGCTGCTCCATTTTCATTGCATTTTTGTGCTTGAAGCTAGGGCACTTTGTGTTTTTGTGCTTGCTGACAAAACCAAAATACTGGCCACTTAAACATTAATTTGCATATTATGGCTTGTGCAATGTCTACTACCAATCTTTATGCATAATAGTAGTATAATCTGATTTTTAATGTTCCTAGACTAGTATATGTGCTGTGATATGGGGGATTTGTTTTTATGTTGTACTGTTGTTTATAAAGCAGAAATGTGAGATCCTCTCAATCTCTCAGCACAAGAAATCTGGACAAAGCCAAAAATAGTGATGATAGTGGGTCACAGGAAACATCCAAAAAAGGCCAGCACCACAAGGAACACCAACTTCGAATATTTTAATATAAGTTTATGTGTCAGACCGGTTTCGGCATATAGCCTTCATCAGTGATAAACCATATCAACAAATAATGTCTTTATATACAAAACAGACATGTTACTTCCTGTGATCTCACCTCCCTTTACAATAATATGACTACATTTTATCATTGAGACCCGGTGCAAATAAACCTCAAAGGTTTACAATCCATTTCTTTTCTTTATGATTCAAAATTGAATGCCACCCCATCTTAAAGGATCTATTCCCCACAATTTCATCAATCACAACAAAAGAAAATCTAGCAGTAGGGTGAGTCTGGGCATGTCTATACAAGATGTTAGTTACCCGTTTATTACAAATGTCACTAAAATGCTCAGACATCCGATGCTATAAAGACCTGGAAGTTTTCCCAACGTGGAAGGCAGAACATGTTCAACTAGCCAAATATACAACCCAGTCTGACCCACAATTTGCATAGATACGAATGTCAAATATATTACCAGTATTTTTACTGGTGAACTGCTTGGTTTTGTACATATATTTACAAAATGTGCAATGTCCACATACATAAGAACCTATCAATCTATCCCCTGTAAGAGTTATCTGATGACCCATCTGAACCTCCCTATATACCTTTTTGTAATGAGAAAAATATGAACCTAATGTTCTCCCCCTACGATAGGAAAATAGGCATCTTTCTGGCAAAAACAGACCTAGCTCTTCATTCAACATAAGAATATTCCAGTGTTTCTGGATCACTTCCCTCAATAAATGTGTATTCCTACCATAGGTAGTCACCAGTGTGATGGCCTCAGACACCCCTTGGTTTGGTTTCCTTTTATACTGTAATATTTCTGATCTAGGTTTCATAGATGCCCATTCACTGGCACTGTGCATGTCCCTGTGTTTATATCCCCTAACCAGAAATCTACATGTGAGGTCCTGTTTGAATATATTGTAATCTTCCTCAGACGAACAAATTCTTCTTATCCTCAGAAATTGTGATTTTGGAATATTTCTGACCGTGTGGTTGGGGTGTAAACTGGATGCATATAATAAGTTGTTATATTGAGGATATTTCCTAAATACCAACATTTTTAAAGGATGATCCTCTTGACATAAAACTTTAACATCCAGATAATTCATTTCCTCCCTACTATAAGTGAGGGTAAACTCTATCCCCCACTTATTCTCATTAAGATATTGTATATATTCTATTAAATAATCAAGCTCACCCCTCCACACAAACCAGATATCATCTAGGTATCTCCTCCATATATCAATTTCTAGTAGGTAGATATTTTGGGAGTCACTATACACCATCTGTTCCTCTATATACCCCATGAATAAATCGGCATAAATGGGGGCAAATGATGCCCCCATTGCTATACCGTGGGTTTGCCAATAACAATCTCCCCCTAAAATAGAGGACATTCTTAGTTAAGACATGCCCAGCCATGCAAATGAGCAAAGTATTGAAACCTGGAAGATAGAAATTGGCCTTGTTCAACCAATATTCCAGGGCTTGTAAACCAGCCCAATGTGGTATGCCGGTATATAAAAATGTTATGTCCAGAGTGCACATTTACCAATATGGTTCAAGTTGTGATTCGGACACTATCTGCAAAAATTCTGTCATGTCCTTAATTCTTGCATGAATAAATGGTAACAAGGGCTGTAACTAAAAAACTTGAAAGCAGCTCTGTAAGAGACCCAATTCCAGACACAATGGGTCTTCCAGGGGGTTGGTTCAAACTCTTATGTATTTTAGGCAAAAGATATAAATATTGCTTGCCATTTTCCTTAACCGTGAGATGTTGTTTAATATTTTCACTGATAATCCCTTCCTCAACTGCCTGTAACAAAAAAAAAAATCAATATATTTCTTGAAATTAGGGGTGGGGTCAATCGGCCTATGCATATAATGCTGAGGGTTAAAAAGCTGCCTATTTCCCTCAGCCCAGTAATAACTGGAATCCATAACAATGACTGCCCCACCCTTGTCTGCAGGTAAGATCATAATATCAGTGTTATCCTGAAGATCTCTAAGAACCTTTTGTTCATTTCTGGATAAATTGTGTCCCAACACCCGGGAAGTACATAACTTGAAATGTAAATCCTTAAGAACCGCCTGTTGAAAAATAGTGACATGTTTGTTCATGGGGGGATTAAAGCTAGATTTATGAAAATGAAATTCCATGGATCTCTGAGAATTGTCCTCTGAACCAAAAAATAACCTAAGATTCAGTCTTCTACAATAAGCCATAACATTAGAGACAAAAACATTCTCATCCACAAAAAAACTAGGTATATAATTCAAGCTTTTATTTAGTAGTCATTTCGGATCAGAAGAAAGAATATGTCCAGATATATTATGCACATTGTCACATTCTTTGTTTATTTCACCATTGATTGCAACAAGCTCTCTATTGTGTTTCCCCTATGTTTCCGCTCACCCCTACGTGTTTTACCTCTAAAGGGTGGTTCTGACTTCATAGCTTCTTAGGATCTGGGGATTCTATAACATGTATTTTCAGTATCAGTTGCCGAGGATCCCTCCCACAAAGTACTATATCCCTGGTTTGATTTCTTAAGAATCGACCCAGGTCTCGTTTTATGAGGGGTAACCCCATACTTATGACCCTCAGAAAACCTGACACTCCTCTGGGACTCAAAGGGCCTGCCCCTCTCATAATCTTCTACGTCCCTAGTGAATTTGCCCAACCTTTTCTCCTTTATTTGATTTTCAAAAACCAAAAGTTCTCTGGAAAGCTTGCTCAGGCTGCTGACATCCTGTGGCTGCCCTGCAAAAATGTTAACCTCCTCACATATCCATTTAATATCATGGATACTCTCCTCAATAATACGTTCATAATAAGATGTCAAAATGTTGACAAAAGACATTGAGGATTTTTGTTGTGCCATACCCCATTCCTGAATTAGAGTGTCATCCAGCTTACCAACCAAAAGTTGGATTTTGACTCTAAGACCTCTGGGCGTAACATTTTTGATCTGACAAGCCTTGAACAACTTCAAATGCCATATGTTAGCTTGCAATATCCTCATATTTTTGCCCAGTTTATTAAATAACAAGTTACAGCCATCAACTGGATCAACATGGCCCTCCTCAACCATGCCATCAGTAGATGCTTTCAATCCAAATAACTGGATGTCATTACGATCAGCACAAAGTTTAGATCCATGATGATAAGCTGCCCACTTGATATTTGTAAATAAAAATGGAATGTCCACTCCCAACACTAATACAGGTATGGCAAACTTCAGGAAAGCCACACAGGTCAGCCTCCTACAGCAAACTCCAGAGAACTAACCCTAATATGTGATTCAACAATTGTAGCCAAATGCAGAGGGACCATATATTGGGCAAGACCAACCAGTCCCAGAGTGAATCAATGGTTCTGCAAAGAGTTCAGCCAAATTCCCAGTACCGATATCATATATTAATATGTACAGGAATGTTATAAACAAGAACCTATGCATCTGTAATTAAGTCACACTATGATAAGTAAAGACTATTCTGAACCAAAATAGATAAAACTAATCAAATACAACCCAATCTTCAGTGTATTTAGATCATATCCTTCATATCCAAATAATCATCCCTAAATTTTAAAGCCCCAAATTGGTCCATATAAATCCAAAACTATTGTACTGAACACAAGAATCCCAACTATTAAGTGCTTAAAATACTTGGGATTCTAATATACAATAATCCTTCTCCAAAGGGCATAAACATTCATCATATGAAATATTCAAATATCATTTCAATAGCATTCCTGTTTACCAAAAAAATAACAGTTGTCCATCTAATAAATTTGACATACCAGAATGCAAAAAGATATCATACCATCCTCATTGTATGATTGATATATGTGCAAAGTATTATCATATACAAAAATAGGAGAAATATACTAAAACAATATTATACAACAGATAACCCCCTCAGTGGCAGAATAATCAAATAAGTAATAATGACATCCACTATTCAAACCATAAAAAAGCAAGAAAAAAAGCAAGGACTGTAGGTTGACCCTATATGCAGGACTGACAAAGAAATACTTTCTCTGTCCAAGAACAGTAATGTTAGTACCTTGCATTAATAATACAGTTATACATCCAGGGCTAACATTGTCCTAACATCAACTAAAATCTGTGCACAATGTACAACATTTAGTCAAAAAAAAGTTCCCGGGTTCACATCATAAAAGCACTGCTCTTAATTTTGAAGAGTCGAAAACTATTTGTCACTTCTACATACCGAATAACAAGCTAAAGGACAAACATTCCCCAAAATAAAGCAAAACATACAAAAGAGGCTGTAGCATTAAGCCATAAGTGGAATATTAATACAATCAGCTATTAAAACACTTATGATTACATTACACTCATCCCCCAAGTAAATGCAACCCAAATACTGTAGCCTCAGTTGTACATGATATAGGTTACAAATTCGCTACAAATCCATTTTGTATGGTCCACAAAATTAGTCCCCAAGTCTCAAAAAAGCACTGTTGTTTCAGATGAAAATTCAAGGAAGAGCTCATCACTTGAGCGACCAGAATACCAGACCCAAATAGTCCATTTTTTACCAAAAACATCCCGCGGACAAAAAATAAGTTAACTCATCATTAATACCATGTCCAAAATGATGATATCCCACTCAAAAGATATAAATCTTCCCACAAAACTAAAAATCACACTGTTTGTGGGCTCGATGTTAACCAAACAAGACTCTAACCTTTTCACACATCCGAGTCTGTTTTGAGGAATAACGTAGCTAAACGTTGTTAATTCAATGCCAAATGGTGACGCTCTTCTTCATTAAACCCTGTGTGTCTCACAGAACTCCATCTGACCATAATAAGTTTCAAATGTCAGAATACAAACATTCGCCCCAACACACAGCCTTGCTTCTTGTTACCAACAAAAGAAACCCTTATTCCATCACTTTTATGTTGACCAGATGATCCACAAGACAAGGAAGTTGCACCAGGAACCCAAAGTACACAGTAAAATATAAACCCAATGAAGGCCAACTTGCACAATGGAAATCAACCGGAAGGTAGTACAAAGTAGTAGAAAACAATTCCAAACTCGACAACTGATACTGAAGCAGTGTGTCCCAACACTAACAGCCAGCAAAATGTACCAAATCACACCCAGAAGGAACTAGCACATATGGCAGGTGCATATGGCCAACATAACACTGTAAACATCCAAAAAAGGTCAGCACCACAAGGATCACCAACTTTGAATATTTTATTATAAGTTTAAGTTTAAGACCAGTTTCAACATATAGCCTTCATCAGTGATAAACCATATCAACAAATAATGTCTTTATATACAAAACAGACCTGTTACTTCCTGTGATCTCATTTCCCTTTACAATAATATGACTACATTTTATCATTGAGACCCGGTGCAGATAAACCTCAAAGGTTTACAATCCATTTGTTCTCTTTATAATTTAAAACTGAATGCCACCCCGTCTTAAAGGATCTGTCCCCCACAATTTGGTGGGGCTGTGGTTGTTATGGATTCCAGTTATTACTGGCTGAGGGAAATAGGCAGCTTTCTAACCCTCAGCATTATATGCATATGCCGATTGACCCCCATCCCTAATTTCAAGAAAGATATTGATGTTTTTTTCTTACAGGCAGTTGATTAAGGGATAGTCAGTGAAAATGTTAAACAACATATTCCCCGGGCCTCCACTGAAAATGGACCCACGTCCAGTCGGACACTCCCGGTCAACAAATTTAAATAAACAAATAAATAAAACATCTCAAGGTTAAGGAACCTGGCAAGCAATATTTATATCTTTTGCCTAAAATACATAAGAGTTTGAACCAACCGCCTGGAAGACCCATTGTGTCCGGAAGTGGGTCTCTTACAGAGCTGCCTTCATGTTTTTTGACCCAATATTTACAGGCCTTGTTACCATTTATTCATGCAAGAATTAAGGACATGACAGAATTTTTGCAGATAGTGTCTGAATCACAACTTGAACCATATTAGTTGATGTGTGTTGGTTGAACAAGGCCAGTCTATATCTTTTAGGTTTCAATACTTTGCTCATTTGCTTGGCTGAGCATGTCTTAACTAAGAATGCCCTCTATTTTAGGGGAAATTGTTATTGGCAAACCCAAGGTATGGAAAGGCGGCCTCTTTTGCCCCCATTTATGCCGACTTATTCATAGGGTATATAAAGGAACAGATACATACATACAAATGTTTCAAGCATGGGCATTAAAGCCCTTCTAGCTTGCCAATATGCTTAACCTCTTGTTCCCATAATAAAAGATCCAGGCTGTTCTTAAAAATATCTACACTAGTACTTGCTTTAATGTAATTGGGTAGTCTGTTCTAAGCATTAGCTACTCTGTCAGAGAACCAATTAGTACACTTCTCATTCCTATAGAATCTTCTACATAGGTTATCTGATGATTCTCTTGTACTTTTTGATAACCCCAAACATTCCCAGTGGTAGTTCTCCCTAAATGCCCTATATACCTGAATAAGATCTCCTATTAAATATCTATAAGAGACACTGTACAAGTTCAGATATTTTAGTTTTTCATAATAACTTAAATTTTCACATCCATGGATGCCCTTAGTATATTTCTGCTGTACTCTTTCCAGTTTATTCATGCTTGTTTTCCTATAGGGTTTCCATATTGTTATTCCATACTCAAGTTTGGGTCTAATGTAACTAACAAATAATGACTTCATCATGTTTGATTTCCTAGACTTTATAAATCTTTTTATACAACCTATAGTTCTATAACTACCATTAGCCAATTGGTTGATATGATTAGAAAAAAATCATAACTGAATCTACCCTTATACCCAGGTCCTTAAATGAGTCTACAGTTTCAATCACTGTGTGCTGTATTAAATATTCACCTTTCAGTTTATGTCTCCCAAATCTCATATGCTTAGTTTTTGATGTATTTATCAAAATATTATTCTCCTGTACCCAAATTGTCAATTTAGTCAAATTATTTTGCAGACATGCCTTATCTGTAACACTTGTAATCAGTTTACCCAATTCCAGGTCATCAGCATATAGATTGTAGAATGCCTCAGATTAAAAAGTAAGGTCTGAAAGATACAATCTAAACAAGTAAGGGCCTAGTACAGAGCCCTGTAGGACACCTTGACTGTAACCAACAATTTCACCTGTCCAGTTGGTGTGTGATACTTGTCATGTCCTATTTGTAAGCCATGCAGCTATCCATCTAATCAAATGTACATCAATACCTAGTTGTACTAATTTATTGATCAGTGTTTTATGAATGACCCTGTCAAATGCTGAAGTTAAATCTATATAAATCACATTACAGCACAAATTTTCATTCATAGCTGTTATTATATTGTTATAGAATATCATGTTACAGGTGGTAATAGATCTATTTTCAACATATGCATGTTGATATATGGTTCAAGTCCCAACCTTTCCAGTTCTGACAATAACTTATCCAATATTACCTTCTCCATTATTTTTCCACAACATGAAAGTAGACTTAAGGGTTTATATGATTCTGGATTTATCCTACTCCCCTTTCCCTTAAAGACAGGTTTAATAAGTGCATGTCTCCAATTTTGAGGAATCTCCCCATATTTATATGACCTAGTGAATAATAGATGTAATGGCAGTGTAGGTTCTTGCTTAACTGTTCTTGGGTCATTGTTACTTATTCTGTCTCCTCCCTGTGCTTTGTTTGGATCCAATTTTCACAGTTCTTGTTCAATATAATCTAATTTGATTCCAGTATCTGGGGTTGCCTGGATGTCATTAGGACAACTTACCACCCATTTTGTGGAGCCAAACTGCTTTGCATAATATTTTGTAAATATATCTATAATATGTTGTGTCGTAGAATAAATTTTAGAATCTGCACACAGTTTATCAATTTGTGTATCTTTACTCCTTCCACATCTTATGAATCTATAAAAAGGTTTCCTATTATGCTCAATATCTTTATATAAATTTTCTTTAAAATGTTCTTGATCTTGTCTAAAACTATGCTTAATCTGTTTGTGCAGCTCGTTTATTTCAGTTTTCAAAGTTGTAGTTCACCTCTCTTCCATTTCCTATATTTTTTGTCTCTCACCTTAATCAGGTATCTTGTTCTTATGGAAATATACTCCCCTGATGTTGTGTGCCTAGATCCTGATGTTAAACATTTTTTTGACTTTTTGCACTCAAACAATTTCTCCTTCAAAACTTTTCACATTCCATCTGCAGTTGTTCCACTGAACACCTCACTCCAGTTAGTTTTATATAGTAACTGCTTTGCTTCCCTATAATCTGTAATTAACCTTCTGTGCATTGGCTTACATTTCAGTTTGGCAGAATTATCTAGCAACAAATTAACCTTTATGACCCCATGATCATTGCACATCAATGGTGGTAAAACTTGACTTGAAGTTACAGTAATTTCTCTGGGAACACAAAGAATATCTAGTATATTCCATCCCCTGGTAGGTTTTTTTACAATCTGAAGCATTTGTTGTTCCTGAATATACTCTATGAATAATTTCTTTACTAATGTTGTTGAATTCATATTATTCCAGTCTGTTTCTGGTAAATTTAAGTCCCCAGCTAATATTATTCTTCCCTCCTATGTTTCATGCAAGAAATGTATGAATTCCTCTAGGTCATCTGCACTTGACTTTGGCGGTCTGTACACTCCAACAATTGTTATATGTTCCAGGGTTGTCTTTATTGTCACAGTTGCAGATGGTCTATAGTGACTCCCATAATATCTACCTACCAGAAATTGATATATGGAGGAGATACTTAGATGATATCTGGCTTGTATGGAGGGGTGAGCTTGATTATTTAACAGAATATATATAATATCTTAATGAGAATAAGTGGGGGATAGAGTTTACCCTCACTTATAGTAGAAAGGAAATTAATTATCTGGATGTTAACGTTTTACATCAAGAGGATCATACTTTAAAATGTTGGTATTTAGGAAATATCCTCAATATAACAACTTATTATATGCATCCATTTTTCACCCCAACCACATGGTCAGAAATATTCCAAAATCACAATTTCTGAGGATAAAAAAAATGTGTTCATCTGAGGAAGATTACAACATATTCCAACAGGGCCTCACATGTAGATTTCTGGTTAGGGGATATAAACAGAGGGACGTGCACAGTGCCAGTAAATGGGCATCTATGAAACCTAGATCAGAATTATTACAGTATAAAAGGAAACCAGCCAGGGGGTGTCTGAGGCCATCATATTGGTGACTACCTATGGTAGGAATACGAATTTATTGAGGGAAGTGACCCAGAAACACTGGAATATTCTTATGTTGAATGAAGAGCTAGGTCAATTTTTGCCAGAAAGATGCCTATTTTCCTATTGTAGGGGGAGAACATTAGGTTCATATTTTTCTCATTACAAAAAGGTATATAGGGAGGTTCAGATGGGTCATCAGATAACTCTTACAGGGGATAGACTGATAGGTTCTTATGCATGTGGACATTGCACATTTTGTAAATATATGTAGAAAACTTAGCAGTTCACCAGTAAAAATACTGGTAATATTTTTGACATTCTTATCTATGCAAATTGTGGGTCAGACAGGGTTGTATATTTGACTAGTTGCACATGTTCTGCCTTCTACGTTGGACAAACTTCCAGGTCTTTATGGCATCGGATGTCTGAGCATTTTAGTGACATTCGTAATAAACGGGTAACGAACATCTTGTATAGACATACCCAGCCTCACCCTACTGCTAGATTTTCTTTTGTTGTGATAGACAAAATTGTAGGGGATAGATCCTTTAAGATGGGGTGGCATTCAATTTTGAATCATAAAGAACAGAAATGGATTGTAAAACTTTGAGGTTTATTTGCACCGTGTCTCAATGATAAAATGTAGTCATATTATTGTAAAGGGAAATGAAGTCACAGGAAGTAACATGTCTTTTTTGTATATAAACGCGTTATTTGTTGATATGGTTTATCACTGATGAAGGCTATATGCCGAAACCGGTCTGACACATAAACTTATAAAATATTCAAAGCTGTTGTTCCTTGTGGCGGTGGCCTTTTTTGGATGTTTGCAGTGTTATGTTGGCCATTTGCACCTGCTGTACGTACTAGCTCCTTCTGGGTTTGAGTGGGTCACAGGCCCAAAAATAGGGACAGATTTTAAATATTGCTCAGATAGTTGCTAGAATAACAGTTTTTGCATTATTATGTATTGTCTGAGGTATAAGGAATCTGAAATTTAAATGTCTGCAATTACTTATTATTATTTAGTGAGTTCAATATTCTTGTTTTTATCCCACAATTCCATGAGAGTAGGTGGGGGGTTACATGATTATGTATGAAAATTCTATGTTAATCAGCATCTCAATTTTTGGCCAGTTATACCTACTTTTCGAGGCCATTGTCCAGATTTTTGATGTTTCCAGGTTGAGAGGTATTGTCGCAAATCAAGATGATCGTCCCTCCTTACTAGCCTGAGATATCATATGACCAAGATAAATTTACCTGAGTTGATCACAGCTATAATTTCTCTCATGCCACCTTGTGTACTCTTTCTGCAATAATAGTTAAAAGATGTTGTGTATCCTGTTGACACTGCGGAAATGAATCAGATGCTATTAGTAAATCATCTACATATTGCACTAACAGACTCACCTGGAAATGTCACATCTTCCAGATCTTTTTTTTTTTTTTTAGAATTTGAGAAAATAATAAAGGAGACTCAGTGTATCCCTGTGGAAACCATGTCCATGTATACTGCTGTCCCTTATAAGAGGGTGGATAGCTACAGAAAAGAATTCTGAACACAGATCTATCACAGAAAAGTACATTGCTGTAGGTATGCAACTCAGTACGCTGGATTTGGAACCACAGGAAAAGCTGGCAGTACTGCATTGTTTACATCCCTCAAATCCTGCACAAACCTATAAGTATCCTTTCCTGGCTTCTTTACAAAATGAATAAGAACATTACAAGGGCTTTTAGCTGGTACTATTATTGTTGTATTAAGGACTGAATTACAGATTTGATTCTCTGCTCTGGTTCTGGTTTCTGTGGAAACTGCAGAACTCCAGGGAGACATTTAGATGGATTCAGTTTTATTTTACTGGTTCTGCAGATTTTAATACACCTACCTCATTAACATGTTTAGGCCATAAGTTAACAGGTACCTGCTGCAATAGTTCTTCAGTTGTCTGTATTGTCTTCAACAGGCTATTGCTCAGCTTGTGCTAAGACTGCTAATACTTACACCTCTGATTCTGTTAGAGCATCCAAATACACCCCATCTGATGTAAAGTAAGTAGTACAACCCAGTGTGCATAACAGGGCACTTCTTAGCTAGATTACTGGTGCACTAGTATTCAAAAGGAATGTATGCCTTTCTTCAATCAGGTCTAAATAAATGGGTATAGGCTCTGAAACAGTATACATAATAGTAGTATTTGATTCCTGACTCCTTCCAATTTGAGGAGGTGGTAGAAGAAATTCAGGATTTTTATAATTCTGCTGCCATTCAGTCTATGTATCTTGGACTCTGCATTTAATATGTGGGCATCTTCCTATCCAGTGTCCTGCTTCACGACAAGTAAAGCAAGATCCATCAGATGAGGCAAGAGGAACACTGCCAGCACATTGTTGCCAACCATTTGTACCTTGTTCCCCTCCACAAGCACTCTTACTAAATCACCTTGCAATTCTTCTCCCCCTTCCCCTGCCTCAGCTTCACCCCTTGGGACTTCTAACTCCCTTATTTGCAAAATTATCAGCTTATCCTCAGTATCCTTTCTCCATTTAAATTATCAGCTTATCCTCAGTATCCTTCCTCCATTTAAATGATCAGCTTATCCTCAGTATCCTTTCTCCATTTAAATTATCAGCTTATCCTCAGTATCCTTCCTCCATTTAAATTATCAGCTTATCCTCGGTATCCTTTCTCCATTTAAATTATCAGCTTATCCTCAGTATCCTTTCTCCATTTAAATTATCAGCGTATCCTCAGTATCCTTTCTCCATTTAAATTATCAGCTTATCCTCAGTATCCTTTCTCCATTTAAATTATCAGCTTATCCTCAGTATCCTTCCTCCATTTAAATGATCAGCTTATCCTCAGTATCCTTTCTCCATTTAAATTATCAGATTATCCTCAGTATCCTTCCTCCATTTAAATTATCAGCTTATCCTCAGTATCCTTTCTCCATTTAAATTATCAGCTTATCCTCAGTATCCTTTCTCCATTTAAATTATCAGCTTATCCTCAGTATCCTTTTTCCATTTTCCTGATATTCACTACAGTGAGTTTCAGCACTTAAATAAGACTCCAATTCCTTTCCCTGCCTCACTATAATCACTTTCTTTATTTGATTAAGTACAGGGGCTTGCAGACCCTGCACAAAAGCAGCTGCAATAGTGGCTTAGCTTGTTCTTCTGGATCTTGTATTCTTGAATGTTGTGCAAACACTGCTTTAAGATGACACAAATAATCTGCAGGGTTTTGTCTTTATTTTGTTTACATGCCTGTATCTTAGACCAATCTGTCCTAACGACACACTTTTGTAATTTTATTTAACAACTTTATCCTTTTCTCTATTACTACATTCCCTGCGAGACTAAAAAGCTGTTATTTCAGCCTTTTCAAGTAACTGTTTTCATATTTCACCTGCAGTAACTACCCAAAGCAGCTGGTCTAAATCGATCAAAGTAGGGTTGTAACATTCTATTATAGTTTAAAATTTCTCCTTAAACATTAAAGGATCTTCTCTAATATTTGGAACATTTTGGGGTATTTTATGCAAATCAGCATGGGTCCAATGGTGATGAACAAGCTCTCTATTACTGGCCCCAGATATTTCTCCAAGAGGTGTCAAAAGATCCTTTCCAGATGCTACAACCTCTTGTCCTACCCTGCTGTTTGAGTTTGTGTGGTGGGCTATGGGTGTATCACATACTAGTGCTCCTGCTGGAGAGGTAGAGGCTTGTTGTAAATGAGAAGGAGAAGAAACCTCTCCAACTGCAGATGTCTATTCTGAAGATGAAGGCTGAACAGGAGAACTAGGTTGAGATGTAACAGTGCACTCTGAGCTGGTGTCCACTGGATAGTCGTCCAAAATTCAGAAGTCTGAAAAATAGACTCTTGCACAGGAGCCACCTGTAACAGTGCATATAGTGGAGGGGGTGCAGTAGCTGCTGGAGGATTATCATCCTCTTCTGCTTTTTTCCATCCCCAGTTTCTTCCAAACCTGCCAAGACAGGATAAAGGGATCCCTTTTTACTGGTCTGTAGGCATTCTTGACCTCACACACCTGTTGTAGCGACTTCTTATTAGTATCCTGTAATCCCCTCAATGCTGATTCTTTTCCCTTTTAAGAGATTCCGTGTATCAAGAATAAAATACCGCCCATTTTCCCCACTTAGTTTGTTTTTCTTTCTTTGAGAATACTCCTCAGATTCACTAATTTATTCTTATCATAAGTTTCATTTAATGGAAATACTACACCGGGGCAATTTTTAGTAAGATGAAATCACTCATTCAAATGCTTACAACTTTCTTTCCCATAATTATGATATATAAAATATGCAGATGTCCCCTTTGCAGGGATTTGATCCTGCTTTCCTAACTCTGTTCCCATTTTCCCGATTAAGACTTAGCTTGTAGATCTTGGATGCACAGATAAAAAACACACTCTCCAAAACCAAGAACACAGCATCCATGGAACCTGACAACATCCCTGGCTGCATTCTACATGAACTACAGAATGAACTGGCACCCCACCTAAGCACCATGTTCAATCATAGCTTCACTTCAGACTTTGTACCCACTGAATGGTGCACAGCGATGGTTATCCCACTCCACAAAGGGGGAGCCACCACGGACCCCGGGAACTATCACCCCATTAGCCTAAAGAGCCTGGTCTGCAAGGCCATGGACCATATCATCATGGAAATTATAAACAAAGACATTGGTAATCTCCAAACTCTGGACTCCACCCAGTTCGGGTTTGTAAAAGGCAGATCTTGACTCCTAAACCTGACAGACTTTTTTGAAGCAGTCACCAAAGCTGTAGACATGGGTAAGGTGGTTCACACAGCCTATCGAGAGCTCGCCAAGGCTTTTGATACCATCCCCCACTCTGGAATTACAGATAAACTCACTAAACTAGGTATAAATCCATATGTCACAAGATGGGTTGCCAACTGGCTCACTGACAGAACCCCACACTGTGAAAGTAGCAGACTCCAAATCCGACTTCAGACCAGTGACAAGTGGAGTACCACAGGGTTCAGTCCTTAGTCCTCTTCTGTTTGGTATCTACTTTTCTGAAGTACAGGCTAACACAGGTCATTGGCTACTGAAGTTCATAGATGACTGTAAAATAGGAGCGATAATCGAAACTCCTAACAATGTGGACATCCTACAAAAGGGCTTCACTAATACATATGCCTGGTGTCAAAGCCATGACCTCAACTCAATGCCAAAAAGTGCATTGTCATCCCCTTTGGTAAAAACTCTGTACCCATAAGGTACCATGGGTGATAAGAGACCTTGGGACACAGGTGGACAGTAGTCTCTCCTTTGATAATCACATTGCCACAGTAGTCATGAAATCCTTCTATGTAGCACACCTCATCACAAAAGGTTTCTCATCCAGGAAAAAAAGAGGTCAGTGTTCCCCTCTACTCATCATTCATTAGACCCATTATAGAGTACAATGCCCCTTTTGGTATGTACCTCACAAGACCTCTACAGCAACTGGAAAGGTCGCAGAAATGCCTCACAAAGAGGATTACCAGCCTCAAACAGATGCCCTATGCAGACCGTCTCAAAAAACTTCAGCTTTAATCCATTGCATATCGCCTACTCAGGGGCGATCTCTGCTTAATATACAAAGCTATGTCAAACCCAGAGCTGTTGGACATGGTCCACTTAAAGAAATTTCAATCCCTCTGAGCTACATGCTCTAAGGACCTAAACCTTGTCACCACAATAAACAGAACATGCTGGAGGGATAGATTTCTGTCCCAGAGACTTCCTTTACTCTGGAACAAACTACCTATCTATATCAAGCAGAGCTCCTCATTAGCACTTTTCAAGAAAAATCCTGATGATTGGATGGGAAATAGGAAATTCACCCCAGGGATCACCTCTGTGGCTCTGCTCAACAGGGGCACAGGAAAATAATTTTCTTGGGTGGCGAAAGCCAGGGTACCTTTTTGGCTAGGCTTATATAGGCCCTAGGGCCAATAGACTAGTACCTACCTATGAACCTATGAACATCCAACAGACAAACAATATCAGATTGTAAGGCAGAAACCAAGGAAAGACAAATACCATGGCAATGACATCATACCATTAATATTACAAAAAGTCAAAGGCAATTTAGCCATCATTACCAGGATGATAAACCTCTTCAGAACCCCTCTGTCTGTGCCTAGAAACTGAGGTTTACAGCTGAAAATCATCTATATCAGTACATAAATCAGACTCACAACTAACACTATTCTTATAAGCAATACTTTCACCAGTAGAAGAGGTAGCAGATGTACCAAGTAATTTGCTATTAGACTCTACATATGGGTACCAGTAGGGATAACAAAAACAACAGGAGAAAGAGGTACAGTAGAGTGAGAACCAGAAGCAGCAGAAACAGGAGAAGGAGGAGGACTAGAAGGCAAAGAAGGCAGAACAGACCCCTCCAGAGAGGAAACAGAAGCAAGAATAGAGACAGAAGGGGGGAGGACAAGGGTCAGACACAACAGCCTGCACTGGGGAAGACTCCACAGGAGCACCAACAGAAACAGAAACATCAGAAAGTAAAGTATGAGAAGACTCAGTGGAAACAGGAAACACAGAAATACAGCAGGACAAATAGAATCCACATGAGAACAAGAACATAAATGGAACCACTGTGAACTAGCTGTAGCAAAATGAGATGTAGAACCACAATGAGTGCATCTCCTAGCAGGATAATCAGACACCAGTTGAGAAAAATCACCACAAATAAACAGGAGTTAGGTTGTTCTGCATTCCTCAAAATACCTCTTTGGACAGATAACAAACACACTCAAGGCAAATGAGAAACACCAGAATCAAGTACATGCAAAACCACCCAGGCCTCCCACATCCAATCCCAAACTCTATCAACATCAGAATCAAAAGATTTCTTAACAGAAAAAAACATCAGCACACCAGGAAAGTAAATACTCCCTAACATGCCCTTCTGTAACATCAATAGAATGAAAACACAAAATAAGTTTACGCTTATCAGAAACATCTACTTCAGAAAGCACATAATCAGACCAAAGCTGCTGATGTTTATGTGCAGCAAAATGAGACACAAAAGTAGAAGCAGCCTCCTGCTCTTCAAAATAAACAGCAAAAGCATCCCTCCCCAGTGAATAATAGCACACAAAGACTGAAGACACACAGACATGTTTCAGTAAAGAATGTGATTCACTGAGGAAGGCAAGTGTGCCGAAACCGGTATGATGCTATCTTGAAATAAAACTGTTTCTGCAACACTTGGTGCTGGCTTTTTCTTTTTGTTGCAGAAAGAACCCAGACTGTAAAAGTAGTTGACTTCAAATTCAGCTCCAGACAAGTGACAAGTGGAGTACCTCAGGGTTCAGTCCTGGGACCACTCTTGTTTGGCATCTACTTCTCTGAAGTACAGGCCAACACTAAGGGACTCTGGCTAACAAAGTCTGCAGATGACTGCAAACTGGGAGCCATTACTAAATACCCAAATGATGTGGATATTCTACAAAAGGGCCTTACAGAAACAGATGCTTAATGCCAGAGCCATAGGCTCAAGCTCAATGCCATGAAATGTATAGTTATCCCTTTTAGGAAAAAACATGTACCCATGAATTACCACATAGATTGCAGTACACTAAACACCAAAAGTGTGATAAGAGACTTAGGGACACAGGTGGACAGTGGTCTCACCTTCGATAACCACATTGCCACAACAGTCAGGAAATCATTCTATGTGGCACAACTCATCACTAAGGGCTTTACATCCAGAAAAAAGGAGGTCATTGTCCCACTGTATTCATCCCTCATTAGACCCATTATAGAATACAACACCCCATTTAGTATGTACCTCTCAAGGCATCTGCAACAACTGGAAATGCTGCAGAAATACCTCACTAAAAGAATCACAGGCCTAAAGCAGATGCCCTATGCTGACCATCTAAAAAAACTCCAGCTATACTCTGTTGCATATCGTCTACTCAGAGGCGATCTCTGCTTAACATACAAGGCCATGTCAAACCCAGAGCTGTTGGACATGCTACACTTAAAGAAATCCCAATCCCTCAGAGCCACATGCTCCAGGGATCTAAACCTTGTCATCACAATGAACAAAACATGCTGGAGGGATAGGGTCTTGACCCTGAGACTCCCCAGACTCTGGAATAGACTGCCCAGACATGTCAAACAGAGTGCCTCTTTGGCCCCCTTCAAAAGGAACATTGACAATTGGATGGGAGATAGGAAATTCACTCCAGGTATCACGTCAGTTGCCCTGCTAGACAGAGGTCCAGGGAAGTAAATATTGTGGGAAGAAATAGCCAGGGAATTGTTATGGCAAGGCTTGTATAGACCCTAGGGCCAATAGCCTAGTTCCAACCAATGAACCTATTAAAACAAAAATGAAGGGCAATCACTAATGAAACCAGAATGAGTTATAGGAACTGAAGCTGGGAAAATGGAGGTGGTGGGTCAGGAATGGGATCCACAGCCTGTTGCAAAGAAACATCACCAGGCACAACACTAGAATCCAACTCAGAGCTAGTAGCAGGCAAAACAGTACAGGCTTCAGCTGAAGAAGAGGCTGCAGGGGGCACAGCAGGACAGCCAGAGTCCCCATGGGAACATAAACAAAAATGATACCACTGGAGACAAGCTCAAGCAAAATCTCAGATGACCCACGATGAGTGCATCTCCTAGAAGGATATACAGACACCAAATCTGATAAGACACTGCAAAAGAAAAATGATTTAGGCTGTCCTGCATATCTCAAAATACCCCTCTGACCATCCAATAAACAATCATTAGACAAACAGGAAACTCCAGTATCTAGCACATGTAAGGCCAAGCAGACCTCTCAGACCCCAACCCAAACACCACCAGCATCAGAATCAAAAGGCTTTTTCAGGGAAAGAAACATCTGCACAACATGAGAACAAAAATTCTCTAACATGAGCCTCAGTAACATGAATAGAACGAAAATACAAAATAATTTTACACTTATAGTGAACATCTACTTCAGATAGCACATAGTCAGACCAAGGTTTCTGAGAATTATTCATAGAAAAATGGGAAACAAAAGCAGATGCAACCTCTTGAGTTTCAAAATAAACATCAGCAAAAGCACCCTCCCCTTGTGACTGAGGGTCTATATTATATTGTCGACAGCTCACAATGTTGACTCTGAAATCTTCAACACCAAAATGTCGAACTACTAAAATAGTGAACGGCCATATAACCGATTTCTTTCCAACAGAAAGAAATCGGTTGGCCAAACAACAACGGCACACATAAACAACTATATTTAAGTGCGGAGCTTCACCCCCACACACACACACCAAGGTGGAGGGTTGTGCCCCCCCACACCCCCCCTAACTAAATATTCTAACTCTGAACTACACTCAGGGAAAGGGCAGGTGTCAGAGAACGGCCAACCGATTTCTTTCCAAAGAAAAGAAATCGGTTATATATCCGTTTACTATTTTAGTAGTTCGACATTTTGATGTTGAAAATTTCAGAGTCAAAATTGTTATCTGTCGACAATATAATATAGACCCTTGAGTAATAACACATAAAGACTAAAGTGAAACAAGTAAAGGCTTTAACAAAGACTGCCAAATAAACTTATATGGTAAAGGTTGAAATGAAGCAGATTTTAAATGCATCAAAGGTTTAGAAATAATCTTTGTCTGTCCAAGTTGACTGCCAGAAGCAGAAACTGCCATTTTTATTACAGCAACATATGATTTAGCTTTAGTAACAACAGACAAGGCAAAATAAGCTGTATGGGGAGCTAAAACAACAGACACTGAAGCAGTAGAAATATAAAATCAAAGTATCTTTCACAACAGTAGAACCTTTAACAGAGCTCTGAGAACAAGTCAAAGAAGATACAAGTTAAAAAGACACTGAAACAATATCAGAAGCCAAAGTAGAAACAGTACTAGTAGAAGCAGCTGTAGGAGCCAACACTGCTGCTCCAGAAATGTCTGCCATCATTTTTTTCTATGTGAAATGAAAGCAATGACTTACTAGGGCTTGGAGTAACTACCTCATTGGTTCTTTTCAACTTTTTTAACGTTTGTTTTAGGTTTTAAGCTTCTGGCATTTAAGCCCCATGTTTGAGTGGGTTTCTGCTTGTTTAAACTGATCTGAATGGAGGTGGGCTACCGGCCACAATTCTATGCTGAGAAACCAGATGACTAAAGGCTTCTGAGCTTCCAAAAAAACATAAGTCGCATGTTTTTTTTGCATATTCTTACTATTTATTGCATGTTTTATTGTAAGCCACCTACTTTTTTACTGTATTTTATTGTTATGCTCTAAACTGCACTGTTAATAGTGCAGCAGTCTGCCTTACTGGGCCTGTTAAATTGTATTTTGTTACTGTTTTCACCTTTATTTGCTATTTTCCCTATTTGTAAAGTGTTTATTGGAAATGTTCTCTGTTTGTAAAGCATCTGTCATGTTCTGATTTTTCTGCCAGGCAGTGTTTTAAATAACTGATTTGATTTGTTTGTCATTTAAACAATCTTTAGTCTCCTTGCTGTTTTTGTTTTTTGGTGTTTAGAACATTTATTTAGTTTCTCACTGTTGATTTTCTGCTGTGGTAAACATTTCTTTAATATTTTCTGAATAAAATAGTGTAGTTAGGTGCCGAAACATAATCCTGATGCAGGTTGCCTGTTTGTAGTGGCTATTTGTTCTGAGTATATTCTCCAGGCCATCCTTGATTAGAAATTACCCTTCAGCACTACAGTGAGAGGAGTGTACTGATTGTAAGCGGTCTGGTCACTGGTCTAGGGCTTGGAGACATATCAGTCAAGAAAAAGAAAAGGGAAAACAGCAAAAGACAACAAAGCACAAAAGGGAAAGGAAACAACGACTTTTATTTAAACTGTATTTGTGTTAATATTGCTACACACTCAAGTGTGCTAGCTCGCACTGCATTTAAAGTGTTTTTATTACTGTTTTAACTAATTTTCTTAAAAAAAAGGTTCTAAGCTTGTTTCCCACCTTTCTGTTACTAGACTACTCCAGATACAGATTTGCTGTATCCAGGACTGTTTTGTAAATTTCTGAGTTCCCCAGACCTTTCTGTGTTAGAGGGAAGCCTTCCGGCTTATCAGTGGGAGTGGTAAGCACTAGGTAGGCCCTATGTACTACAAGAGGAGTGGTTTCTGGCTCTGAAATTGTAGTTTATTGGCTTTTTGGGCAGTTTTTCTATCCCTTTCAACTTTCTGGTTTAAAAACCCATGTTTACACAGGTTTGGCACCATGCAGCAGTTCTGTGCTAGGGTAAACTATTCCCGGTGCCAGAAAGTCTGCTCTTCAATTTTTCCCTTAGAAAAGTGCTTGTTCGTTACGTCTTGCACTTCCATTGGCTTAATAGACTAGCACTTCAACAGGCGTCAGTAGCATTTATTGTAGCACATGTAGGTGCTATCAGCACTAGCTGTTCCTATGCAGTAACAGTACCAGTACTTATTAGTTATGACCGCCCCTCCAAGTATGACTGTAGGGCAATTCCCTGTGCTTTCTCCTGCTGGCCTGTGCACTTGGGTATTCTGAGACAGTGTATCAACTGTCTCATATACACAGACAACCCTTTGCTCTTACCTCCCAACACTCGTACATGTGAGAGATGCACTTATATCAATAAATTGGAAGCAGTGCACTCTCCAGCCAAGACCACTCTAGCTGGTCAAGAGGAGAAGGTCAACATTTGCAACTCACTACATGAAACACATAGCCCTCCAAAACACCAACCATCACATCTCACACATAGAAACACAAACCATATATCCACCTTTGTGGAGGCTCTCAATGAAAACTTACCCAAGCAACAGAGACCCCCAAGACAGAAACACACTTGACCACCACAACACAACACCAACCTTAGTACACATAGCCCACCACCACAGTGTGCCCCTCAACCTAAGCCCTTAAGGCAAAACACTTTGCCCAATGTACTAATCATAGGAGAATCAATTGTGAGGCACACAGATGTCCACAAACAGGGTTGAGCAAGGAGAAGGTGACAGTCAGTTGTCTATCAGTTACCAGGATCTGCCACATAACACATGCACTCAAGTCACTCCACAAATACAAATATGACTTTGTCATTCTCCATATGGGTGTGAATGACTTGAGATGTACCCCCTGCACTACATGAAAAGAGATGTGATGGAGCTCTCTGATTATTTGGCCCAGGCAAGTATGACCCTAGCCCTGTGCAGTATTCTACCATCACCCTGCATAATACCACAATATGAGCAGAAAACGATTGATTTCAACAACTGGCTAAGTTTCTCATGTCATTCTAAGGGGTTCCAGTATTAATATTACAAAAATTCAAAGGCAAGTTAGCCATCAATACCAGGATGAGAAACCTCTTCAGAACCCCTCTTGGGATGCTTGTTTCTAAGATGTCTTTGCCTAGAAGCTGAGGTCTACTGCTGAGAATCATCTATATCAGTACACAGATCAGACTCACAACTAACAGTGTCCTTAGAAGCAATACTATCACCAGTAGAAGAGTTAACAGATGTACCAAGTAATTGCTATTAGACTCTAACATATGGGTACCAGTAGGGACAACAAAAACAACAGGAGAAAGAGGCACATTAGAGTGAGAACCAGAAGCAGCAGAAACAGGACAAGGAGGACTAGAAGGCAAAGAAGGTAGAACAGACCCCTCCAGAGAGGAAACAGAAGCAAGAATAGAGACAGAAGGGGGGAGAACAAGGGTCAGACACAACAGCCTGCACTGGGGAAGACTCTACAGGAGCAGCAGAAACAGAAACATCAGAAAGTAAAGTCTGAGAATACTCAGTAGAAACAAGTAACACAGAAGTACAGCAGGACAAAGAGAATCAACATGAGAACAAAAACATAAACGGCACCACTGTGAACTACCTCTAGCAAAATGAGATGCATTTCCTAGCAGGACAGACAGACACCAAGTGAGAAAAATCACCACATAAAAACGACTTTGTCCTGCATTCCTCAAAATGCTTCTGTGGACAGATAAAACACACACAAGGCAAATGGGAAACACCAGAATCAAGGACATGCAAAACCACCCAGGCCTCCCACATCCCATCCCAAACTTTACCAGCATCAGAATCAAAAGATTTCTTAATAGAAAAAAACATCAGCACACCAAGAAAGTAAATACTTCCTAACATGCCCTTCTGTAAAATAAATAGAATGAAAATACAAAATAAGTTTATCCTCATCAGAAACGACTACTTTAAAAGCACATAATCAGACCAAGACTGCTGATGTTTATGTGCAGCAAAATGAGACACAAAAGTAGAAGCAGCCTCCCACTCTTCAAAATAAACATCAGCAAAAGCATCCCTCCCCCAGTGAATAATAGCACACAAAGACTGAAGACACACAGACATGTTTCAGTAAAGAATGTCCAAAGGTCAGTTGTCGATCTCCTCTCCAGTCCAGCTGGTGAATCTGGGAATCTTGAGGCAATGCTACAACTGCCTCATGTACACAGACAACCCTCTCCTCCTCCCAACAAATTCCAACACATGTGAGAGATGCAACCATATAGCCAAACTGGAGGCTAAGCTCTCTCAACTCAGTACTGGCATAACCAGTCAGGAGGAGAAGGAAACCACACTCACTACAATTCCAGTCTCTCATAGACCTACCACGACAGCAAACCAAACACATAATCACACAAAAGCATACTCGGAGGCTCTGAATAAAGATCTGGTTAAGCAGCAGAGACCTTCAAAGCAGACACCCAAGCAACTGCTACCCCAAAACAAAACACGTCCAACACATATCTCACAAAGCCAGTGTGCCGAACAGTCACAGCCCTTAAGACTAAACAACACACCTGATAAACTTGTAATAGGTGACTATTGTCAGGCACACTGATGTCCCGCTCACCAGGCTGAACAAGGAGAGGGTCACGGTGAGCAGCCTGTCGAGCGCTAGGATCCACCACATAACACAAGCACTCAGGTCACTCCAAGGCAAGTACAAATATGACTCAGTCATTGTCCATGCTGGTGTGAATGACCTGAGACATACCTCCCTGGACTACATGAAAAGAGACATAAAGGAGCTCTCTGAGCATGTAGCCCAGGCTGGTAAGACCCTGACCTTGAGTAGCATCTTACCCTCACCAAGAATGATGCCACAATATGAAGACAAGATGATCAATTTCAACAATTGGCTTAAGTACTGGTGTCATTCAAAGGGGATCCAATGCCTGTCAGCTTGGGATGATATGCTCGACAAGCCACAATGTTTCGCTAGGGATGGCTTGCACCTGTCACCCCTGGGCTTTCAGATATTGGCAAAGGCTCTTGCTACCCCCATAGTGCCTTTTTTAGGAAAGGCTCAAAAGACAAACCCACCTCCATAGGTATCACAAGGGATAAGAAACTAAGAGTAATGCGACTCAACGCCAGAAGTCTAAACCTCAAGATGCACACACTCGAAACTCTCCTTAGCATGGAGAACATCGATATCTGTGCAAAAACAGAAACCTGGTTCAGGGCTCCCGAGAGCACCCCAGCACTACCAGGTTATACCTCATACCATGCTTTTCGGCCCCAAAACTTGGACCGAACCACAAAAGGAGGAGGAGTATCGATATTCATCAAAGATAACCACACCTCCAGGTTGGTGGCAAAGCACGAAGCATCAGAGACTATCCATGTGCAACTAACAGTGGGTAAAACTGCCTTCCAGTTTATAGCCTGCTACAGACCACCCTCCCAAACCCAGGAACCCCACTCAGCCTTCCTGAGAACACTGAAAAATATGAAGGTCTCTCCAAACACCATTATATTGGGCGACTTCAACTACCCAAACATAGACTGGGAGCATTAATCTAGCTCCAACACCCTAGCCCAAAGGTTCCTAGAATTTATAAACTCAAATGCTATGGAACAACTTGTTACCACTCCCACAAGAGGGGAAAACATACTGGACCTGATCATCACCAACATGGGGACTCTGTGCTCCAGACCAGAAGTGTATACCTCACTGGTAAGATCAGACCATAAACTAATCTCACTGGATATTCACATCCCGACCCCACCCCCTGCCCAGAAAACCACAGTGAAAAACTTCTCTAAAGCAAATTTCACACTCCTCAAAACCAAGGTGGAATCCTTTAAAGCCCCCGGGCCTGTGTAAAATACGGCCCAGACCGCAGAATCCTTTATAAATGCATTCTATGAACACCTTCAGGAATGCACGGATCATGTGATCCCAAATAAAACCAAGACCCAATCCTCCAAAGGCAGATGTCTTGTCTGATGGACTCCAGCCATAAACAAACTATACAATAGAAGGAGGAAGCTACTAAATGATAGAGCAAAATCCCAAAAAGGGAAGGCATCACTGATCAGTATTAGCAAAAAACTACGGGCACTCATAAAATTGTCTAAGGCCAGCTTCAAGAGAAAAATTGCACAGGACACTAAGGATAATCACAAGGCTTTCTTTAGTTATGTTAGGAACCTGGGTTGTAATTCCCAGATATGCTCAGAATTAGCCCAAAATGACAAAAAATACACTGAACCCACAGCCATTGCCAACATCCTAGCTGATAGGTTCAGCACAAACTTCTCCCCCCCTCCCCACCAAAAGGGCAAATATCTATCCCAGCAGAGTGCTGCCCCCCTGACATCTCAGCTGCTCAGGTAAGAGCCGCCCTCTCCAAAGCAAAAAACACAGCATCAATGGGACCAGACGGTGTCCCGGGCTGCGTCCTACATGAACTCCAAGAAGAGCTAAACCCAAACATAAAACTACTGTTCAGTCTCAGCCTTACTATAGGATATGTGCCCAAAGAGTGGCGTACAGCAACAGTGGTCCCTCTCCATAAAGGTGGTGCCTCAACGGATCCTGGAAACTATCGCCCCATAAGCCTGACTAGCTTGGTCTGCAAAGCTATGGAAAGGATCATCATGGACCTCATAAATAAAGATATTGGGGACCTACAGACACTGGATCCTACTCAGTTCAGCTTTGTTAAGGGCAGATCCTGCCTCTAAAAACCTGGTTGATTTCTTTGAAACAGTCACCAAGGCCATTGACGAGGGGAAGGTGGTCCATACAGCCTACCTGGACCTTGCAAAAGCCTTCGATACAATACCCCACTCAGGCATTATAGATAAGCTCACCAGCTTAAATATAAACCCCTATGTCACTAGATGGATTGCAAACTGGCTCAAGAACAGAACCCACATGGTTAGAATTGCTGGAGCCATGTCAGACTTCAAACCAGTTACAAGTGATGTCCCACAAGGCTCAGTCCTGGGACCTCTCTTGTTCGGTATATATTTCTCGGAGGTACAGGCCAACACGGAAGGACTGTCGCTGACCAAGTTCGCAGATGACTGCAAACTGGGCACTATAATTGACTCTCCAGCCGAAACAAGCATCCTCCAAAAGGGCCTCATAGAAACAGACAACTGGTGCCAGAGCCATGGCCTCAAGCTAAATGCCAAAAAGTGTATAGTCATCCCCTTTGGCAGAAAGAAAGTGCCCACAAATTACCACATAGGTGGTAATCCATTAAGTACAGAAGAAGTAATTAGGGACCTGGGGACCCAAGTTGATAGCAATCTCTCATTTGACAACCATGTGGCCAAAGTGGTTAGAAAAACATTTTATATAGCCCACCTAATCATGAAGGGATTCACATCTAGATCAGGGAGGTCATCGTGCCTCTTTACTCATCCTCATCAGGCCCATAATTGAGTACAATGCCCCTTTTGGGATGTACCTTACCAGACACCTGCAGCAACTGGAAAGACCCCAAAAGTACCTCACTAAGAGGCTCAAAGGGCTCAAACAGATGCCATATGCTGCCCGGTTAAAGAAACTCCAGCTCTACTCAGTGGCATACCTTCTGTTCAGAGGCGATCTGTGCCTGACGTATAAAGCCATGTCCAACCCGGAATTAATGGACATGCTGCACCTCAGAAAATCCAAATCCTGTCAAGCTACGTGCTCGACAGACTTGAACCTCAGCACTGAAATAAATAGGACATGCTGGAGGGACAGATTCATAACCCAGAGGCTCCCTTCACTCTGGAATAAAATCCCAGTCCAGGTTAGGCAGAGTCCCTCATTGACTCTCTTCAAGAGGAATCTTGATGAGTGGATGGGGGATCGTTGGTTTACCCCGGGTATCACTTCTGTGTCACTGTTAGACAGAGGCACAGTATACTAACCTCGAAAAAGGGCATAGCAAAATAAATTTAAAATGGGTGGCGAAAGCCAAACACATTCTGGCTAGGCTTATAAATGCCCTAGGGCAGATAGCCTAGTATGAACCTATGAACATTAAAGAGGCTGTCCTGAAGCAGATTTAAGATGAACCAGAGGCTTAGAAACACTCCTGGACTGCCACAGAGAGGTAGGCTGACTTCTATAAGTAGAAACTGCCATTTTTGCCACAGCAGCATAAAACCTAACCTGAGGACACAACTGCAGATGCAACAGAAGACACAGCACTATCAGAAGTAACCAGCAGACCTATTGGGGGAGATAAAATAGCAGAAGCCAAAGAACAATCCTGAAGCTCTATTTCATCACTCCAATCAAACACAAATGAACAGAGTCATGAAACACAGCTGAAGCAAAGTTGCTAAATGAAAAAGTAATATAAGGCAAAGTAGAAGAAACAAGAGAAGCAGAAACACTATCTATAGTACTCGTAGCAGAAATGGCTGCCATCTTGCTTCACCTAGAAGTGACAACAAGGACTTCCTAGTGCTTGAAGTAACCACCTCATTTGTTCTTTTGAACTTTTTTAAGTTTTTTTCTTTAGATTTTAAGCTTCTGGTAATTAAGTCCCACACTTTGAATGGGTTTCTGCTTGTTTAAACCAGGCTGAACTCAGGTGGTCTACCAGCCAAAAGTCTATGCCAAGATACTAGATGGCTAAAGGCTTTTGAGCTTCCAAAAAAAAAAAAACATAAATCGCCTTTATTTGCTTATTCTTACTATTTATTTCACTTTGTATTGTCTGCCACATCATTTTTTATTATATTTTATTACTATAAGCACTGCAGTGTTATACTGCAACTGTCTGCCTAACTGGGCCTGTTGAATCGTATTTTGTTTGTTTTCACTTTTTGAAAAGCTGTTTTATGTCTCACTGCTGCTTTTCTGCTGTGAAAACATGTATTTAGTGTTTTTCTGTTAAATAATGTAGCTAATAGCTGCAGCTTAGTCCAGATACAGGTTTGCTTCATCTGGACCTGTTTGTTTGTAGTGGATGTTTGTTTTGAATGCATTTTCCAGGCTATCCTTGATTGTAAAGGCCCTTTTGCACCCTAATGAGAGGTGTGGTGACTGGAACCTGTCTAGTCAAGGGTGGTTGGTCTAGGGCTTGGAGTCATACCGACCAAGAAAAACGAAAAGGAAAACAGCAAGAAACAATAAAATACAAACAGTGACAGGAAACAACAACAACCATGTAGGACTAAAAAATCCTGAAAAAAAGTAAAACCTTCAGCCACTGCTGAATCCTACACAAAGACACTATACGAGCGCATCCACTCGTGCATGAATCGTGCCATCCCAAATAGAGCCAAGTTGCTCCCCTCCAAAACAGGAAGCCAATCTGGTGGTCCTCTGCCATAAAAAAACTTTACAACAAAAGGAAGAAACTGTTGCAGAAAAGAGGAAAATCCCTGTATGCAAAAAAGCTCCCTTACCAGCCTCAGTAAGAAGCTAAGATCCCTTATAAAATCCTCCAAAGCTAGTTATGAAAAACAATTGCCAAAGTTTCCAAAGACAACCACAAGGCATTTTATAGCTATGTCAAGAATCTAAACGGCAATGCTCAGATCTGGTCTGAGCTACAACAGAATGGCATTAAATATAATGATCTCAAGGATATTGCCAATATCCTGGCAGATCGATTCAGTGCCAACTTCACCCACTCTCACCCCCTAAAGGGGCCCATCTCAATACTGAAAGATTGCCAAATTCCGGTAATAATGGACACACAGGTAAAAACTGCACTCTCCCAAGCTAAGAATGCAGCATTCATGGGACCAGACCACATCCCAGGCTGTGTACTACATGAGCTACAAAAGGAACTGGCACCTCAACTAAGTGTCATGTTTAATCATAGCCTCACATCAGGCTTCTTGCCTACTGAGTGGCACACAACTACAGTTATCCCACTCCACAAAGGGGGAGATCCACCCTGGATCCTGGGAACTACCGCCCAATCAGTCTGACAAGCCTGATCTGCAAGGCCATGGAATGTATTATCATGGAACTTATAAACAAAGACATTGGCAACTTTCAAATACTGGACTCCACCCAGTGTGGGTTTGTGAAGGGCTGATCTAGTCTCCTGAACCTGACTGACTTCTTTGAATCAGTCTACAGAGCTGTGGATGAGGGTAAGGCGGTCTACACAGCCTATCTCGACCTCGTCAAGGCCTTTGACACCATCCCCCACGCTGGAATCATATATAAACTTACTAAGCTGGTCATTAATCACTATGTCACTCAATGGGTTGCCAACTGGCTTACTGACAGAACCCACACTTTAAAAGTAGCCAACTCCAATTCCAGCTCCAGACAAGTGACAAGTGGAGTACTTCAGGGTTCAGTCCTAGGACCACTCTTGTTTGGCATCTACTTCTCTGAAGTACAGGTCAACACTAAGGGACTCTGGCTAACAAAGTTTGCAGATGACTGCAAACTGGGAGCCATTACTGAATCACCAAATGATGTGGATATTCTACAAAAGGGCCTTACAGAAACAGATGTTTGGTGACAGAGCCATGGACTCAAGCAAAATATCAAGAAACGTATAGTTATCCCCTTTGGGATAAAACATGTACCCATGAATTACCACATAGGTGGCAGCACACTAAACACCAAAAGTGTGATAAGAGACTTAGGGACACAGGTGGACAGTGGTCTCACCTTCGATAACCACATCACCACAACAGTCAAGAAATCCTTCTATGTGGCACACCTCATCACTAAGGGCTTTTCATCCAGAAAAAAATGAGGTCATTGTCCTAGTGTACTCATCCCTCATTAGACCCATTATAGAATACAACACCCCATTTGGTATGTACCTCTCAAGGCATCTGCAACAACTGGAAAGGCCGCAGAAATACCTCACTAAAAGAATCACAGGCCTAAAGCAGATGCCCTGTGCTGACCATCTGAAAACCTCCAGCTATACTCTGTCACATATCGTCTACTCAGAGGCAATCTCTGCTTAACATACAAGGCCATGTCAAACCCAGAGCTGCTGGACATGCTACACTTAAAGAAATCCCAGTCCCTCAGAGAGGCACATGCTCCAGGGATCTAACGCTTGTCATCACAATGAACAAAACATGCTGGAGGGATAGCTTCCTGACCCAGAGACTCTCCAGACTCTGGAATAGACTGCCCAGACATGTCAAGCAGAGCACCTCTTTGGTCCTCTTCAAAAGGAACCTTGATGACTGGATGGGAGATATGAAATTCACCCTGAGGATCATGTCAGTCACCCTGCTAGACAGGGTTCCAGGGAAGTAAATATTATGGGAAGAAATAGCCAGGGAATTGTTATGGCTAGGCTTGCATAGGCCCTAGGGCCAATAGCCTAGTACCAACCTATTTACATATGAACCTATAAAAAAAGGAATGAAGGACAATCACTAACTATGAAACCAGAAGGAGTTACAGGAACTGAAGCTGGTTAAAAAGGAAGTGGCGGGTCAGGAAAGGGATCCACAGCCTGTTGCAAAGAAACATCACCAGGCATAACACTAGAAGCCAACTCAGAGCTAGTAGCAGGCAAAACAGTACAGGCCTCAGCTGAAGTAGAGGCACAGCAGGACAACCAGAGTCCCCATGGGAACATAAACAAAAATGATACCACTGGGGACAAGCCCAAGCAAAATACTCAGATGACCCATGATAAGTGCATCTCCTAGAAGGATATACAGACACCAAATCTGATAAGACACTGCAAAAGAAAAATGATTTAAGCTGCCCTGCATATCTCAAAATACCCCTCTGATTATCCAATAAACAATCACCAAACAAACAGAAAACACCAGTATCTAGCACATGTAAGGCCAACCAGACCTCCCAGGCCCCATCCCAAACACCACCAGCATCAGAATCAAAAGACTTTTTCAGGAAAAAAAATATCTGCACAACGTGAGAACACAAATTCTCTAACATGAGCCTCAGTAACATAAATAGAATGAAAATACAAAATAATTTTACACTTATAGTGAACATCTTCTTCAGATAACACATAGACCAAGGTTTCTGAGAATTATGCTTAGAAAAATGGGAAACAAAAGGAGAAGCAACCTCTTGAGTTTCAAAATAAAGATCAGCAAAACCACCCTCCTCTTGTGACTGAGGTTCTATATTATATTGTCGACAGCTCACAATGTTGACTCTGAAATGTTCATTAAAACACTTTGCCCAATGTACTAATCATAGGAGAATCAATTGTGAGGCACACAGATGTCCACTCACAGGGTTGAGAAAGGAGAAGGTGACAGTCAGTTGTCTATCAGTTGCTAGGATCTGCCACATAACACATGCACTCAGGTCACTCCACAACAAGTACAAATATGACCTTGTCATTCTCCTTATGGGTGTGAATGACCTGAGACATACCCCCTTGTACTAAATGAAAAGAGATGTGATAGAGCTCTCAGATTATGTGGCCCAGGCAAGTATGACCCTAGCCCTGTGCAGTCTTCTACCGTTACCCAGCATGATACCACAATATGAGCAGAAAATGATTGATTTCAACAACTGGCTAAGTTTCTGGTGTCATTCTAAGGGGATCCAGTATCTGTCTGCCTGGGATGACATGATCGACAGACCTCGATGCTTTGCCAGAGACGGCCTGCATCTGTCACCACTGGGCTTCCAGTTACTGGCTAAAGCTCTTGCCACCCTTACAGTGCCTTTTTTAGGCAATTTTCCAAAGACCAAAGTTACACCGTAACTGCTACAAACAAATGCAATCTGAGGGTCATGCTGCTCAATGCTAGAAGTCTAAATCTCAAGATGCACTTGTTTGAAGCCCTCCTAAAAATGGAGAATGTCAACATCTGTGCTGTAACAGAGACCTGATTTAAAGAGGCAGAAAGCACACCTGCACTCCCAGGCTACAACTCATTCTATACCTTTCGGCCCAAGAAAATGGCCAGAAACTCCAAAGGTGATGGTGTCTCCATATTCGTAAAGGATACACACACCCCCAGACTGGTAGCCCAGCATAATGCATCTGAGATACTTTAGGTACAATTAACACATGGTAAAACAGTGATACAAGTCATAGCCTGCTAAAGAACCCCAACCATGTCCCTTGACTCTCACTCCAACTTCCTAAGCACCCTGAAATCTATCAAGGTCCAGCTCAATACCTTCATACTGGGTGATTTCAACTACCCTTATATCAACTGGGAAAACTATTCTAGTACCAATGCTCAGACCCAATGCTTCCTGGAATTTATCAATTCCAATGCCCTGGACCAGCTCATTCTGACCCCCACTAGAGGAAACAACATTCTCGACCTAGTTATCACCAACATGGGAGACCACTGATCCACACCTGTAGTCAACTCCTCCCTGGTTAAATCCGATCACAAACTGATCACCATGGAAATCTCCATCTCACCCACACCCCCTGCTAAGGTGACCACCCTGAAAAACTTCTCCAAAACTGACTTTGGGCACCAAAAAACAGAGGTGGCTAACTTCTTGGCATCCAAGCCAATGGAAAATAACTCTGTGACTGCCAGATCATACACCAATGCGCTGTACAAGCATGTACACAAATGCATGGATCTCGCTATACCAAATAGAACCAAGGTGCTTTCCTCCAAAAAAGGAAGCCAATCTGTGGTCCCCAGCCATCAATAAAATCTACAACAGAAGGAAGAAACTGTTGCAGAAACAAAATGAAGTCACAAAAATGGAAAAACTCCCTCATCATACTCAACAAAAATTTGAGATCCCTTATCAAATCCTCTAAAGCCAGCTATGAAGGCAGAATTCTGGCTGACACAAAAAACAACCACAAAGCCTTCTATAGATATATCAATAACCTCAAAGGCAATACCCAGATTTGCTCTGAGTTATTGCACAATGGTACCTCCTATACCGAGCCAACAAATATAGCCAACATACTGGCAGACAGATTCACTGCCAAACTTCACCCCTGTCTCCCCCCACAAATACCCTTTCACAATACCAGATGAAAGCCTGGAATCCACCATTTCTGTGGCACAGGTAAAAGCTGCATTGTCTAAAGCCGAGAATACAACATCCACGGGATCTGATAATATCCCTGGTTGCATCCCACATGAACTACAAAATGAACTGGCACCACACCTGTGTGCCCTGTTCAATCACAGCCTCACCTCAGGCGTTGTCCCTAATGAATGGCACACTGCTACAGTCATCCCTCTCCACAAAGGCAGAGCAACTACAGACCCTGGGAACTACTGCCCCATTAGCCTGACGAGTCTGGTATGCAAACCTATGGAGTGCATCATCCTGGACCTGCTCAATAAAGATATGGGCAATCTCCAAACTCTTGACCCCACACAGTTTGGCTTCCTCAAGGGAAGATCCTGCCTACTGAAGCTGGTTGACTTTTTCAAGGCAGTAACCAAGGCTGTGGATGAGAGTAAGGTAGTGTGTACAGCCTACCTCGACCTGGCCAAGGCCTTTGATAATATTCTCCACTCAGATATCATTGATAAACTCACCAAACTAGGCATCAATGCTTATATCACTAGGTGGGTTGCAAACTGGCTCACAGACAGGACCTACAGAGTGAAAGCTGTGGACTCCAAGTCAGATTGTGAACCAGTCAGGAGTCCCACTGGGCTCGGTCCTGGACCCTCTCCTGTTTGGCATCTACTTCTCAGTAGTCTAGGCCAGCACAGAGGTATGCAAGTTCATTGATGACTACAAGCTAGGAGTCATTATCAACTCCCCAAGTGATGCAGACATCCTACAAAAGGGATTCTCTCAGACCAACAACTGATGCCAGAACCAGGGCCTTAAGCTTAACACCAAAAAACGTGTTATCATTCCCTTTGGAAAAAAACTCAGCTCCCACAAATTGCCAAATCAATGTGAGCCCATTAAACACCAAAAGAGATCTGGGCACCCAGGTCGACAGCCACTTCACCTTTGACCACCATGTTGCCACTGTGGTCAGAAAGTCCTTTTATGTGACACATCTTATAAATAAAGGGTTCGCATCCAGAAAGAAGGGGGTCATCATCCCTCTCTAGTCATCCATCATTAGACCAGTCATTGAATATAACACGCCGTTTAGCATGTACCTGCCCAGTCACCTTCAACAGCTGGAAAGGCCACAAAAGTATGTCACAAAAAGGATCTTAGGCCTTAAACACATGTCATACGTGGACAGACTCGAGAAATTTCAGCTGTTCTCAGTCTCTTATTGGCTACTCAGAGGTGATCTCTGCTTGACTTACAAAGCCTTGTCCAACCCAGCAGTACTTGAAATGTTACACCTAAAGAAATCCCAATCCTCCTATGCCACACACTCCAGAGACCACATCCTCACTACCACAATCAATAGAACATGCTGGAGGGACAGGTTCATCTCCCAAAGACTACCCATACTCTGGAATAAGCTTTGCATTCATGTCAAGCAAAAGACCTCATTGGCCCTCTTTCAGAGAAATCTTGACGAGTGGATGGGTAACAGAAAGTTCACCCCAGGGATCACTCCAGTTGCCCTACTGGATAGAGGCACTGTAAACTAACATTGGGTGGCATGGTTTCAGGGAAATTCTTTTGAGCTAGGCTGGCAAAGGCTCTAGGGCCATTAGCCTAGTACACACCTCTGAACCTATGAACCTATACAGAACTAAGAAAATCTTGACATAAAGTAACACCTTCAGCCAAAGAAAAAGGATGAAGGGCAATGACAATAAAACCAGGCAAAGTCCTACATAATTGAAAAGAAGCAGAAGTAAGCCCTAACAAGAAAATCCCTAACAATGGAAGAATAACCCAACAAAGAAAGAGAATCCCAAACAGTACTACTGGACTAAAAAAATCTACCATATACAAAAGTTTGCTAATATCCAGACACAAACCCAAAGAAAACAAATGGACAAAAGCAAGAAAAAAGACAACATCAAATAGTACCACATCAAATGCGTAAAGTCCTGTAATATTGTAAACAGCAAACCAGCAAAAAGAAAATGGTTGCAGGAGTAAAAAAAATGCTGTGGAAGTCCATAAAATGGAGTGCAGTAGCTACAAAATCCACTCCAGTCAAGCAAAACAGTAGATAGAAATACATAAACAAGAAAAGCACTGATATAAAATAAAATAGTGCAACAAAAACTCAGAAAAAGAAATACCACCTATAAAGCAAGAGCAACAAAAAAGGACTGGCAAGCAAAACAAGTAAGCTGGGCAACCCCCCCACCCCTTGTGTCACAACCCCAACCTCAACTGAGCAAACAAAGAAGGCAGAGATAGAACCTTTCCAGCAAGGACCTCACTACAATGGGCAGCCCAAAGAAGTCTCAGAACAGATACTGAGAGGAAATCTGCCCGAGCAACTGCTGGCATCCAGGCACAACCAGAATCCTCATACAAACATTTATCAGGTGTAATGGGAAACAAATGGGGCACTGAATAACTACAATGAACATCTTCCCAAAAGCCATGCAACTTATTATAGTGGAGAAAAACATGTCCTGCATCCAATATGTGGCCATGACTGAGCCCCCACTGAATGACAAACATAGGAATACCTCACTGATAACTTATTAAGAAAACAACACCACAAAAAAACACCCCAAATAGGCAAAGAGGCATAATACCACCTATACTGACTCAACCCCTGCAACCTCTCAGGGGAATAATCCTGATACCCATTATTGGCATAGGAATGGGTCAAAAGAGAAGTATACCACTCTTGCCTAGAAGAAGGAAGGGCACCCAAGGTTACATGCCATTCAAGGAACAAAGACTGATTTTCCACAGCTCTCCAGAGAGGACACTCCATGCACGTTTCCCAGTCAAGCAAGTCTGTCAAATCTAGCCAGACAAAACTGGGAGCAAGTGACCAAGCAAAGAAAGATCAGCAGCTTGCAAATGCCAAAAAAAAAAAAAAAAAAAAAAAAAAAAAAAAAACAGAAACAACTATTAAGTATACAGATAAAGAACAGGGTGGAGCAGTCCAACACCACCTGAAGCAAGAGCAGAGTAGAAAATACCCCATCCACACAGGTGTATAAGAAGTCCCAAAAAGAAATGAAAAACTTCAGACAAAAGATGGGTAAACCAAGAACAGGGGAAACAGATATACATAAAACAAAATACCCCAAAGTACCTAACAAAGCACCATTTAACAAGTAAACTTTTTTGTGAAAAGACATTGGAAAGGAATGCCAAAAAATCAATCAGTGTAAAGCCTTATCAAGAAGATGCTCACAAGCCTCCAGCACATAATAAGGAGTACCAAATGTCACACCCAAAATGGAGAGGCCTACAGAAGAAAAAGAAACCTCACCAACTCTAGAGACTACACCAAAACCACCTGATTTAACAAGATTAAGGGAGAAACTCACCAATGAAAAAATAAAAGAAAAATACTGCATATAAGTCAGCAAATGAGCAGAAGACACAGCAAGCACCATCACATCATCTGCATAACACAGAAAATGAGGCACCAGAAAACTAGAGCAGGAAAAAGAAAAAGGAGGCAAAGAAAAGTGGGGCCACACCTTAAAACAACTGCACCCACCAGCAAGGTGAAAAGGTTACTGCTCAAAGGCAGCCCTGACACACATCATTTTTCATAGCAACCTCTGCACCTAACCATCCATTCACCACAGGAACAATAACTGAAGCAGAATAGATAGAAAAAATCTACTGAAGAAAAAGAGGGGCAAACTGAAAGGCTTTCAAAATAGCCAACAAGGTCCCATTGCTGACATTATCATATATCTTAGGTCACAAGAAAGCAGAAAAGCAGAAGGTGCAGAGTGAACATAAGAAGAAACAGACATCAGCAAAAGCAACAAATCCTGCCCAGGCCTGCCTGAGATACCATTGACCATGGATCCAAAAGAAAGTGCATCATAGAATGGAGGTACAATTGCAGAACTTTACATAAAAACTTCTAATCAGTGTTACACAAGGAAATAGGGTGTCAGTTGGATTAGACCCTGTGGTCACCCTTCTTCCAGAGAAATTTAGGGTACAATATACTTCGCCTTGATCAGCCAAAAAAAGGGTGAGGAATTGCTCTTATATACTCTAACCATTTAACCTTCACACATCTTGATAAACCCATCCCATCTTTCTCACCTGCAGAAATTGTGGCAGCTAACTTTAAACTAAACAACTACACAACTATCACTGTAGTAGCCATTTATATTCCTCCAGGGGAGAGTACTCCCCTACTAGAAAACTTACTCTCTTATCTTACAGAACACTACTCAAATGAAATGATCCTCCTTGGTGATGTACATATAAATTGGCTAGCTCTAAATGTCCCTATTTCTAACTCTCACATTAACTTACATAGTTTTACACAACTTATATCAGACCCTACTGACTATAACAACTCTCACATTCCTAGTACTCTAATTGACTGTATACTAGTCTCTGACCCTACTGACTATAACAACTCTCACATTCCTAGTACTCTAATTGACTGTATACTAGTCTCTGACCCTACTGACTATAACAACTCTCACATTCCTAGTTCTCTAATTGACTGTATACTAGTCTCTGACCCTACTGACTATAACAACTCTCACATTCCAACCCTACTGACTATAACAACTCTCATTCCTAGTCTCTCAATTGACTGTATACTAGTCTCTGACCCTACTGACTATAACAACTCTCACATTCCTAGTTCTCTAATTGACTGTATACTAGTCTCTGACCCTACTGACTATAACAACTCTCACATTCCTAGTTCTCTAATTGACTGTATACTAGTCTCTGACCCTACTGACTATAACAACTCTCACATTCCTAGTTCTCTAATTGACTGTATACTAGTCTCTGACCCTACTGACTATAACAACTCTCACATTCCTAGTACTCTAATTGACTGTATACTAGTCTCTGACCCTACTGACTATAACAACTCTCACATTCCTAGTTCTCTAATTGACTGTATACTAGTCTCTGACCCTACTGACTATAATAACTCTCACATTCCTAGTACTCTAATTGACTGTATACTAGTCTCTGACCCTACTGACTATAACAACTCTCACATTCCTAGTACTCTAATTGACTGTATAGCAGTCTCTGACCCTACTGACTATAACAACTCTCACATTCCTAGTTCTCTAATTGACTGTATACTAGTCTCTGACCCTACTGACTATAATAACTCTCACATTCCTAGTTCTCTAATTGACTGTATACTAGTCTCTGACCCTACCATATACCACAACCCAGAAACGTTATCCAACTCCCTTACTGATCACTCTCCTATAAAGGTTACTAGATTCATTCCTCACTTCACCAGACCTCAGAGATACATTACCTGTTGAAAACTATCCAACTTCTCCCCTGAAACTTTTAACACCCTTCTCTTCAGCATTAACTGGAGCCACCTCAAAGAACTTACTCTAGATGAAGTAGTCCAATCTTTTAACACTATCTTTCTTGATATATTAAACTCCCTTACACCTCCTTGTACTGTTAGAATAAAATCCAAAATATTTCCATGGCTCTCTAAGACAACCCGCACCCTAATGAGAAATAGGAACAGGCTGTGGAAAACCTGAATAGAGTATAAACTCCCTTCTGACTGGCAAAAGTACAGAGAATTTAGAAACCGCTCAAAAAAATTGCTAAAGATAAAAAGGAATTTTACTACAAACCTCCTACAGCTCTGAGATCTAATCCAAAAAAAAATCTAGAATTCAATCAACCAAATATTGCACCTCATTAACCCTCCCTCCCCAACCCCTACCCAAATACACCTAAAGACTCTGTGACTATCTTTAATACCTTCTTTATAAAAACTGCTGTTAAGATGGTCAAAACAGATCCCCTCTTAGCTAAAGACTTCAATCCCTCTGTCCTACCTTCAAGTCCCAACTTCTCTAAACCTTTTTCTTTCCAACCTGTATCTACTACATATATTAAATCCTTACTCTCCAGATTAAAACCATGCTCTACTTCTGCTGATAACAGCACTTCCTTCTTTCTCCAGCTAGCTGCTAATACACTTGGATTTCCTGTATATATCCTCATTAACCACTCTATTACTGAGTCTAAAGTTCCATCTATCTGGTAAGAATTCTACTCACTACCTATCCACAAAGGAGGAAATTCCCATGAAATCTTTATCTTTAGACCTATAGCCATCCTGTCTCCCCTCTCCAAAATACTTGAAAAATGCATACACAAGCAGACACCTCAATATTTACTACAAGAAAATCTACTTACTCCTGCTCAACATTGATTCTGCCCAAAACACAGTACAACCACTGCACTGATTTCCATTACTAACACTATATCCCTTGCTCGTGATAGCAGAAAACTTGTCTCCTGCTTATTCTTCGACCTTTCTAAAGCTTTCAGTACTGTTTCACACTCTCTACTTCTGACTAAACTAGCTAATCTTAATTTCTCCTCTGATACTATCACCTGGTTTATCAACTAACTCACTGACTGATCACAATCAGTGAAGTGACTCTCAGAACTCTCACCTTCTCTCCCTATAACAATGGGTGTACCCCAAGGATCCATCCTTGGTCTACTGCTATTTAATATTTTTACAAATCCACTCTATACTTCTTGCCCCCAGTAATCACTTGTACAATATGCAGATGATTCTACAGTAATTACTATCTATGGCTCTCTCTGATCTCATCTCTCAGACTCAAGCTGCTTTTTCATTAGTGGAGTCCTGGCTTACCACCAACCAACTTATCCTAAACCCTAAAAGAACAAACTCCTTTTCTTTCTCCCAAAAACTCTTACCTATCTCAAATCTACTTTTACTATAATGTCTCTCAATAAAACTCCAATATTAGTTGAAACCAATACCAAACTCTTAGGTGTCACTATAGATGATCAATTTAAATTTGACTTGCACATTAATAACTGCATCAGGAAGACCCATCTAAATTTAGACCTCCTTTACAGAAATAGAAAGTCTCTCACCAAAAAATCTAAGTAACCCCATCTTATCCCTAGTCTTCTCTATGGTTCTCAAATACTCACAAACCTCAACACCACACTCCTAGCAAAACTTAACTCAATTTATAACAAGATATCTAGATTATCTGCCCAAGAAACTTATAAAACTCATCACTGTGTCTCAATTAAACTGGCTGGAACTACCCAATCTGTTTCTTCTCTCTCAGTTGCAGATTATACATTCTATATTATATCAACCTTTCTATTGCCCTATACTAACCTCCTGTATATCTCACTATTCCCCCACTCAATCGCTTCACAGCTCTGGCCAAGACTTACTATTTATCCACAAACCTAGGACTAAAATGGGTAGTAACCTTTATAACAATCATCCTACCATTGTCTGGAACAAGCTCCCACTCCAAATCAGGTTAATAACTTAACCTAAAAAAAATCAAATCAGCTGCAAAGGAATATTTAAAAACGCTCTGGTCCTGCCTCTCCATACATCCTCCATAAACTGTCCTCCCCCATATAATCTGCCCTTTATTTGACCACTTCCTTAACTTTGGCTTTTACTCTGCTCAGCTTTAATCACTTATTCGCTTACCTTGCCTATCACTTCTGTCTAAATAATTTTTCCTGCCTCTTAGCTTAACTTCTACAAACCTCCCCACAATCACCTCTAGTAATTAACTAATGTTTTGAACACTTTATTTACTGTAAGAATATGAATATACCTCACATTACCAGCATTATGAATGATTACCCTTACATATTTAATACCAGCAAATATTGTAATTATCTCTGTAATTGCTTGTTTGTGTTATACCTTGTTGTGGAGCTTTTCTCCCTGGGCCTCTGCTGAAAAAGGGGTATCTGCAGCTCAGTCAGACTACTCCCGGTCAACAAATGTAAAATAAAAATAATAAATAAATAAAATTCATAAAAAGACAGGATGGGAAAAGCCATTACAAAACCACTCATTAAACAACTGAACTAGTAGTGACAACTAAACATCAGAAAGAGAGACGTAAAAGTGATATGAAAGCCCATCCAACTCTGGAGCAGACTCAACCTTAAAAGATGAAATAGCCTGTAGAAACTCAAGCAAAGTGACAGAGGCATCATGGATAGCACAGTGGCACAATGGTAGCATTGTTGCTTCACAGCAAGAGGTTCTCCTGTTCAATTCTCGGTTGGAGTGCCTTTTGTGTGGACTCTGCATATCCTCCCTGCGTTCATGTTCAGGGTACTCCGGTCACCTCCCACATTGCAAAGACATGCATCTGGAGTGTTTCTCCCCAGGCCTCCACTGAAGTTTGGCTTCATTCGAAGTTGGACATTCCCCAGTAAACAAATGTTAAATAAATAAATAAAAGAGCAGCCATAAATGTAGCTGGCATCGCCTGAATAGGCTATGACTCAGCATGTGAAACCTTACCACCATACAAGGAACACGAATAAGAGTTAACTTCCTGGAAAATACCTTCTTAGTACCAACAACATCACCAGAAGAAGGGAGCAAACTGTCAATAAAGATCTTTGTCCTAAGCTTACGCTTGCCCAGATAAGGAAGGAATTCCTTACCCCTACCCTTAAAGGAGTGAGCCAAGTTACAAAGAACTGCCTTAACCCAAGCAATATTGTGCAAATGTAGCTCTCAAAAATGCTTAAGAGCACTAGTAGGGTCCTGATCCAGAGCAACTTGAAAAGCAACATGCAAGGCATCAGAAGACATCTTAAACTGAAAATAAGACTGAGCAAACCAGTTATCATGAGCAACAAACTTCTCCTTAAAGCCCAACCACTATGACAGCAGATAAGGAAAGAAAGATAATAAAATGAGATGATCATCCCATAATTCAGAAACAACCTCTTGCCAAGCAGGAGTAAAGGACCAGGGAGCAGTAGATCTAGGCAGACCCTTACCCTTAGACAATGCAAACATCAAATGAAAAATAAAAAAAAATGTGGTCAGTAAAGGCCACAAAAGACAAAAAAGATGAAATTACAGCAAAGATGGAGGAACAAAAAATAATCAGTACGGCTGCATGCAGTGTCATGAAAACAAGTGAAAGCATCAGGGCTGCACCCAGTAAGGGGGGCCAGGTATAAAATGTACTTACAACAGTCCTGCCAAGATCTGGCATCCCATGGTATAACACCATAATTACAGTCCCAAAAAAATGGAAAGGGACAGTCAATAAGAAAATAAGGCAGTAAAAGTTGAAATTCCGCTCAGCCACATGAATAAAGCCAAAGAAAATAACAGAACATATAAAAGCTTGCCTACACAATAAATCTCCAAGGCCCTACCAGGCAGAACATTAACAACATCCCTAACCTCCACTACAGACCTATGATACAAAACCACAACTGAATACAAGAAAAGGATGCTACCATTCTAAAAACACCAACACCAATTTATTGTAAGCCGCTTGCACAGCCCAATTTGCCGCACTTCCTTCGTGACAAAAGATTTCCTCCAAAACCTTCTTAAATAGCATATTACATCAATTGTAAATATCCAATTAACTATTTAAAAATATTTAAAGAAACCAACTTTTGTAAAAACTTTAAACCAGCAAGTTACTTGACATCAATAAAAAATACCAGCAAGAATATATGTAATTAAATCCAAAATATGTTATTACTAACATATTAATGAAATTTAAATGTATTTCATATTGAATTGAAAACTAAAATATTATTTTCCTCTTTCCAAGGCTTTTAATTTTAATAAACATTTAATAGAGCAATATTCATTAAGCCCTTGAAAAGATATTGGCACTAGTACAAAGTTGCCATAACAACTCCCCTTTCTTCTAATTTCAAATGCCATGGTCCAACCCGCCAACATTCTTCTTCTTCACTTGTTCTATAACTACAAATTTGAAAGCATGTAAGTTGGATTATCTTGACATGTTTGCTAAGGCAATGGCAGGATTCAATGCAAGCTTTCATGTAAGAGTTATAAGTCTTACACGGGAGGCTGCAGTTAACTGAGTGATGTCAGCATGCTTTGCATATTCATGAGAGCATGCTGACTACACACACCTAAGGCTAACATGGTCCATGTAAAAAGGAAAAGTAAAATACCTCCTAACAGGGCCCCTTTTTGTAAAAAAAATAAAAAAAAAGAAAAGGGGAAAAAAAAATAACACCAGAATCAAGGACATCCCCAGGCTACATCCCATCCAAACTTACCACATCAGAATAAAAGATTTTAATAGAAAATCAGCACACCAGAAAGTAAATACTCCTAACATCCTTCTGTAAAATAAATAGAATGAAAATACAAAATAAGTTTACCTATCAGAAATTTTTAAAAGCAATAATCACAAGCTGCTGATGTTTATGTGCAGCAAAATGAGACACAAAAGTAGAAGCAGCCTCCACTCTTCAAAATAACATCAACCAAAAGCATCCCTCCCCAGAGTAATAGCACCCACAAGGGCAGAGGCACTTTAGACATGTTTCAGTAAGGAATGTCCAAAGGTCAGTTGTCGGTCTCCTCTCAGTCCAGCTGGTGAATCTAGAATCTTGAGGCAATGCGCCTGGCGCACTGCCTCATGCGTACAGACAACCTCTCCTCCTCCCAACAAATTCCTTGCATGTGAGAGATGCAACCATATATATGGCCAGAGCTTGGAGGGCCTAAGCTCTCTCCAACTCAGTACTGGCATAACCAGTCCCAGGTCGGAGAAAACCACCACTCACTTACTAATTCCAGTCTCACCATGAGGCCACCTACCACGACAACCAGAACCAAACACATAATCACACAAAAAGCATACTTTCGAGGCTCCTGAATAAAGATCACTGGTTAAGCCGTGAGCAGAGAGCCTTCAACTGAGCAGACACCCAAGCAACTGCTACCCCAAAAACCAAAACCACGTCCAACACATATCTCTCCCACCAAAGCCAGTGTGCCCGAACAGTCACAGCCCTTAAGACTAATGCAACACACCTGATAAACTTATGATGGGTGACTATTATCAGGCACACTGATGTCCAGCTCACCAGGCTGAACAAGGAGGGTCCCGATTGTGCAGCAGCCTGTCGGCGCTAGGATCACCACGCATAACACAAGCACTCTCCAGGTCACTCCAAGGCAGAAGTACAAATATGACTCAGTCATTGTCCATGCTGGTGTGAATGACCTGGAACCCCATACCTCCCTGGACTACATGAAAGAGACATAAAGGCTCTCTGGAGCATGTAGCCCAGGCTGAAGTAAAACTCCCTGACCTTGAGTAGCATCTTACCCTCACCAAGAATGATGCCACAATATGAAGAGACAAGATGATCAAATTTCAACAATTGGCTTGAAAGTACTGGTGTCATTCAAAGGGGGATCAATGCCTGTCAGCTTGGGATGATATGCTCGACAAGCCACAATGTTTAAGCTGGGGATGGCTTGCACCTGTCACCCTGGGCTTTCAGATATTGGCAAAGGGCTCTTGCTACCCCCATAGTGCCTTTTTAGGAAAGGCTCAAAGACTAAACCCACCTCCATAGGTATCACAAAGGGGATAAGAAACTAAAATGAGTGTGTCGACTCTCCAGCATGGCCAAGTCTAAACCTCAAGATGCACACACTGAAACTCTCCCTTAGCATGGAGAACATCGATATCCTGTGCAAAACTGAGAAACCTGGTTCAGGGGGAATCCGAGAGCACCCAGCACTACCAGGTTATACCTCATCACCATGCTTTTTGATTACAAAACTTGGACCGAGACCACAAAAGGAGGAGAGTAATCGATATTCATCAAAGATAACCACACCTCCCAGGTTGGTGGCTAAAAGCCACAAGCATCGAGACTATCCATGTGCAACTAACAGTGGGTAAAACTGCCTTCCAGTTTATAGCCCTGCTACAGACCACCCTCCCAAACCCAGGAACCCCACTCAGCCTTCCTGAGAACACTGAAAAATATGAAAGGAGTCTCTCACGAAACACCATTATATTGGGCTGACTTCAACTACCCAAACATAGACTGGGAGCATTAATCTGGCTCAACACCCCTAGCCCTAATGTACAAGGTTCACAAATTTATAAACTCAAATGCTAATGGAACAACTTGTTACCACTCTCACAAGAGGGGAAAACATACTGGACCTGATCATCATAACATGGGGACTCTGTGCTCCCAGACCAGAAGTGTATACCTCACTGGTAAGATCAGACCATAAACTAATCTCACTGGATATTCACATCCCGACCCCACCTGCCAGAAAACCACAGTGAAAAACTTCTCTAAAGCAAATTTCACACTCCTCAAAACCAAGGTGGAATCCTTTAAAGCCCCGGGCCTGTGTAAAAATCTGGCCCAGACGCCAGAATCCTTTATAAATGCATTCTATGAACACCTTCAGGAATGCCTGGGATCATGTGATCCCAAATAAAACCAAGACCCAATCCTCCAAGGCAGATGTCTTGTCTGATGGACTCCAGCCATAAACAAACTATACAATAGAAGGAGGAAGCTACTAAATGATAGAGCAAAATCCCAAAAAGGGAAGGCATCACTGATCAGTATTAGCAAAAAACTACGGGCACTCATAAAATTGTCTAAGGCCAGCTTCAAGAGAAAAATTGCACAGGACACTAAGGATAATCACAAGGCTTTCTTTGGTTATGTTAGGAACCTGGGTGGTAATTCCCAGATATGCTCAGAATTAGTCCAAAATGACAAAAAATACACTGAACCCACAGCCATTGCCAACATCCTAGCTGACAGCTTCAGCACAAACTCCCCCCCCTCCCCACCAAAAGGGCAAATATCTATCCCAGCAGAGTGCTGCCCCCTGACATCTCAGATGCTCAGGTAAGAGCCGCCCTCTCCAAAGCAAAAAACACAGCATCAATGGGACCCAGGCGGTGTCCGGGCTCGTCCTACATGAACTCCAAGAAGAGCTAAACCCAAACATAAAACTACTGTTCAGTCTCAGCCTTACTATAGGATATGTGCCCAAAAGAGTGGCGTACAGCAACAGTGGTCCCTCTCCATAAAGGTGGTGCCTCAGCGGATCCTGGAAACTATAAGCCCCATAAGCCTGACTAGCTTGGTCTGCAAAGCTATGGAAAGGATCATCATGGACCTCATAAATAAAGATATTGGGGACCTACAGACACTGGATCCTACTCAGTTCAGCTTTGTTAAGGGCAGATCCTGCCTCTAAAAACCTGGTTGATTTCTTTGAAACAGTCATCAAGGCCATTGACGAAGGGAAGGTGGTCCATACAGCCTACCTGGACCTTGCAAAAGCCTTCGATACAATACCCCACCCAGGCAGTATCGACAAGGTCGCCAGCTTAAATATAAACCCCTATGTCACTAGATGGATTGCAACTGGCTCAAGAACAGAACCCACATGGTTAGAATTGCTGGAGCCATGTGGGGCTTCAAACCAGTTACAAGTGATGTCCCACAAGCTCAGTCCTGGGACCTCTCTTGTTCTGGTATATATATTTCGGAGGTACAGGCCAACCGCGGAAGGACTGTGGCTGACAAGTTTGCAGATGACTGCAAACTGGGCACTATAATTGACTCTCCAGCCGAAACAAGCATCCTCAAGGGCCTCATAGAATCAGACCACTGGTGCCAGAGCCATGGCCTCAAGCTAAATGCCAAAAAGTGTATAGTCATCCCCTTTGGCAGAAAGAAAGTGCCCACAAATTACCACATAGGTGGTAATCCATTAAGTACAGAAGAAGTAATTAGGGACCTGGGGACCCAAGTTGATAGCAATCTCTCATTTGACAACCATGTGGCCAAAGTGGTTAGAAAAACATTTTATATAGCCCACCTAATCATGAAGGGATTCACATCTAGATCAGGGGGCTCATCGTGCCTCTTTACTCATCCTCATCAGGCCCATAGTGAGTACAATGCCCCTTTTGGGATGTACCTTACCAGACACCTGCAGCAACTGGAAAGACCCCAAAGTACCTCACTAAGAGGCTCAAAGGGCTCAAACAGATGCCATATGCTGCCCGGTTAAAGAAACTCCAGCTCTACTCAGTGGCATACCTTCTGTTCAGAAGCGATCTGTGCCTGACGTATAAAGCCATGTCCAACCCGGAATTAATGGACATGCTGCACCTCAGAAAATCAAATCCTGTCAAGCTACGTGCTCGACAGACTTGAACCTCAGCACTGAAATAAATAGGACATGCTGGAGGGACAGATTCATAACCCAGAGGCTCCTTCACTCTGGAATAAAATCCCAGTCAGGTTAGGCAGAGTCCCTCATTGACTCTCTTCAAGAGGAATCTTGATGAGTGGATGGGAGATCGTTGGTTTACCGGTATCACTTCTGTGTCACTGTTAGACAGAGGCACAGTATACTAACTTCTCGAAAAGGGCATAGCAAAATAAATTTAAAATGGGTGGCGAAAGCCAACACATTCTGGCTAGTCTTATAAATGCCCTAGGGCAGATAGCCTAGTATGAACCTATGAACATTAAAGAGGCTGTCCTGAAGCAGATTTAAGATGAACCAGAGGCTTAGAAACACTCCTGGACTGCCACAGAGGTAGGCTGACTTCTATAAGTAGAAACTGCCATTTTGCCACAGCAGCATAAAACCTAACCTGAGGACACAACTGCAGATGCAACAGAAGACACAGCACTATCAAGTAACCAGCAGACCTATTGGGGGAGATAAAATAGCAGAAGCCAAAGAACAATCCTGAAGCTCTATTTCATCACTCCAATCAAACACAAATGAACAGAGTCATGAAACACAGCTGAAGCAAAGTTGCTAAATGAAAAAGTAATATAAGGCAAAGTAGAAGAAACAAGAGAAGCAGAAACACTATCTATAGTACTCGTAGCAGAAATGGCTGCCATCTTGCTTCACCTAGAAGTGACAACAAGGACTTCCTAGTGCTTGAAGTAACCACCTCATTTGTTCTTTTGAACTTTTTTTTAAGTTTTTTTCTTTAGATTTTAAGCTTCTGGTAATTAAGTCCCACACTTTGAATGGGTTTCTGCTTGTTTAAACCAGGCTGAACTCAGGTGGTCTACCAGCCAAAAGTCTATGCCAAGATACTAGATGGCTAAAGGCTTTTGAGCTTCCAAAAAAAAAAAAACATAAATCGCCTTTATTTGCTTATTCTTACTATTTATTTCACTTTGTATTGTCTGCCACATCATTTTTTATTATATTTTATTACTATAAGCACTGCAGTGTTATACTGCAACTGTCTGCCTAACTGGGCCTGTTGAATCGTATTTTGTTTGTTTTCACTTTTTGAAAAGCTGTTTTTATGTCTCACTGCTGCTTTTCTGCTGTGAAAAACATGTATTTAGTGTTTTTCTGTTAAATAATGTAGCTAATAGCTGCAGCTTAGTCCAGATACAGGTTTGCTTCATCTGGACCTGTTTGTTTGTAGTGGATGTTTGTTTTGAATGCATTTTCCAGGCTATCCTTGATTGTAAAGGCCCTTTTGCACCCTAATGAGAGGTGTGGTGACTGGAACCTGTCTAGTCAAGGGTGGTTGGTCTAGGGCTTGGAGTCATACCGACCAAGAAAAACGAAAAGGAAAACAGCAAGAAACAATAAAATACAAACAGTGACAGGAAACAACAACAACCATGTAGGACTAAAAAATCCTGAAAAAAAGTAAAACCTTCAGCCACTGCTGAATCCTACACAAAGACACTATACGAGCGCATCCACTCGTGCATGAATCGTGCCATCCCAAATAGAGCCAAGTTGCTCTCCTCCAAAACAGGAAGCCAATCTGGTGGTCCTCTGCCATAAAAAAACTTTACAACAAAAGGAAGAAACTGTTGCAGAAAAGAGGAAAATCCCTGTATGCAAAAAAGCTCCCTTACCAGCCTCAGTAAGAAGCTAAGATCCCTTATAAAATCCTCCAAAGCTAGTTATGAAAAACAATTGCCAAAGTTTCCAAAGACAACCACAAGGCATTTTATAGCTATGTCAAGAATCTAAACGGCAATGCTCAGATCTGGTCTGAGCTACAACAGAATGGCATTAAATATAATGATCTCAAGGATATTGCCAATATCCTGTGAATCGATTCAGTGCCAACTTCACCCACTCTCACCCCCTAAAGGGGCCCATCTCAATACTGAAAGATTGCCAAATTCCGGTAATAATGGACACACGGGTAAAAACTGCACTCTCCCAAGCTAAGAATGCAGCATTCATGGGACAGACCACATCCCAGGCTGTGTACTACATGAAATGCAGAATGAACTGGCACCTCACCTAAGTGTCATGTTTAATCATATCAACTCAGGCTTCGTGCCACTCAGTGGCACACAACTAAAGTTATCCCACTCCACAAGGGGAGATCCACCCTGGATCCTGTGAACTACTGCCCCATCAGTCTGACAAGCCAGATTTGCAGACCATGGAATGTATTATCATGGAACTTATAAACAAAGACATTGGCAACTTTCAAATACTGGACTCCACCCAGTGTGGGTTTGTGAAGGGCTGATCTAGTCTCCTGAACCTGACTGACTTCTTTGAATCAGTCTACAGAGCTGTGGATGAGGGTAAGGCGGTCTACACAGCCTATCTCGACCTCGTCAAGGCCTTTGACACCATCCCCCACGCTGGAATCATATATAAACTTACTAAGCTGGTCATTAATCACTATGTCACTCAATGGGTTGCCAACTGGCTTACTGACAGAACCCACACTTTAAAAGTAGCCAACTCCAATTCCAGCTCCAGACAAGTGACAAGTGGAGTACTTCAGGGTTCAGTCCTAGGACCACTCTTGTTTGGCATCTACTTCTCTGAAGTACAGGTCAACACTAAGGGACTCTGGCTAACAAAGTTTGCAGATGACTGCAAACTGGGAGCCATTACTGAATCACCAAATGATGTGGATATTCTACAAAAGGGCCTTACAGAAACAGATGTTTGGTGACAGAGCCATGGACTCAAGCAAAATATCAAGAAACGTATAGTTATCCCCTTTGGGATAAAACATGTACCCATGAATTACCACATAGGTGGCAGCACACTAAACACCAAAAGTGTGATAAGAGACTTAGGGACACAGGTGGACAGTGGTCTCACCTTCGATAACCACATCACCACAACAGTCAAGAAATCCTTCTATGTGGCACACCTCATCACTAAGGGCTTTTCATCCAGAAAAAAATGAGGTCATTGTCCTAGTGTACTCATCCCTCATTAGACCCATTATAGAATACAACACCCCATTTGGTATGTACCTCTCAAGGCATCTGCAACAACTGGAAAGGCCATGAAATACCTCACTAAAGAATCACAGGCCTAAAGCAGATGCCCTGTGCTGACCATCTGAAAACCTCCAGCTATGCTCTGTCACATATACGTCTACTCAGAGGCAATCTCTGCTTAACATACAAGGCCATGTCAAACCCAGAGCTGCTGGACATGCTACACTTAAAGAAATCCCAGTCCCTCAGAGAGGCACATGCTCCAGGGATCTAACGCTTGTCATCACAATGAACAAAACATGCTGGAGGGATAGCTTCCTGACCCAGAGACTCTCCAGACTCTGGAATAGACTGCCCAGACATGTCAAGCAGAGCACCTCTTTGGTCCTCTTCAAAAGGAACCTTGATGACTGGATGGGAGATATGAAATTCACCCTGAGGATCATGTCAGTCACCCTGCTAGACAGGGTTCCAGGGAAGTAAATATTATGGGAAGAAATAGCCAGGGAATTGTTATGGCTAGGCTTGCATAGGCCCTAGGGCCAATAGCCTAGTACCAACCTATTTACATATGAACCTATAAAAAAAGGAATGAAGGACAATCACTAACTATGAAACCAGAAGGAGTTACAGGAACTGAAGCTGGTTAAAAAGGAAGTGGCGGGTCAGGAAAGGGATCCACAGCCTGTTGCAAAGAAACATCACCAGGCATAACACTAGAAGCCAACTCAGAGCTAGTAGCAGGCAAAACAGTACAGGCCTCAGCTGAAGTAGAGGCACAGCAGGACAACCAGAGTCCCCATGGGAACATAAACAAAAATGATACCACTGGGGACAAGCCCAAGCAAAATACTCAGATGACCCATGATAAGTGCATCTCCTAGAAGGATATACAGACACCAAATCTGATAAGACACTGCAAAAGAAAAATGATTTAAGCTGCCCTGCATATCTCAAAATACCCCTCTGATTATCCAATAAACAATCACCAAACAAACAGAAAACACCAGTATCTAGCACATGTAAGGCCAACCAGACCTCCCAGGCCCCATCCCAAACACCACCAGCATCAGAATCAAAAGACTTTTTCAGGAAAAAATATCTGCTGGCATTGAGAACACAAATTCTCTAACATGAGCCTCAGTAACATAAATAGAATGAAAATACAAAATAATTTTACACTTATAGTGAACATCTTCTTCAGATAACACATAGACCAAGGTTTCTGAGAATTATGCTTAGAAAAATGGGAAACAAAAGGAGAAGCAACCTCTTGAGTTTCAAAATAAAGATCAGCAAAACCACCCTCCTCTTGTGACTGAGGTTCTATATTATATTGTCGACAGCTCACAATGTTGACTCTGAAATGTTCATTAAAACACTTTGCCCAATGTACTAATCATAGGATACTCAATTGTGAGGCACACAGATGTCCACTCACGGGGTTGAGCAAGGAGAAGGTGACAGTCAGTTGTCTAATAGTTGCCAGGATCTGCCACATAACACATGCACTCAAGTAACTCCACAAGTACAAATATGACTTTGTCATTCTCCATATGGGTGTGAATGACCTGAGACGTACCTCCCTGGACTACATGAAAAGAAATGCGATGGAGCTCTCTGATTATATGGCTCAGGCAATTATGACCCTAGCCCTGTGCAGTATTCTACCGTCACCCAGCATAATACCACAATATGAGCAGAAAATGATTGATTTCAACAACTGGCTAAGTTTTTTGTGTCATTCTAAGGGGATCCAGTATCTGTCTGCCTGGGATAACATGATCAACAGACCTCAATGCTTTACCAGAGATGGCCTCCATCTGTCACCACTGGGCTTCTGGCTACTGGCTAAGGCTCTTGCCACCACTATAATGCCTTTTTAGGCAATTTTCCTAAGACCAAAGTTCCACCGTAACTGCTACAAACAAATGCAATCTGAGGGTCATGCTGCTCAGTGCTAGAAGTCTAAATCTCAAGATGCACTTGTTCGAAGCCCTCCTCAAAATGGAGAATATCAACATCTGTGCTGTAACAGAGACCTGGTTTAAAGAGGCAGAAAGCACCCCTGCACTCCCAGGCTACAACTCATTCTATACCTTTCGGCCTCAGAAAATGTCAGGAAACTCCAAAGGCGGTGGTGTCTCCATATTCATAAAGGATACACACACCTCCAGACTGGTAGCACAGCATAATGCATCTGAGATACTTTAGAAACAATTAACACATGGTAAAACAGTGATACAAGTCATAGCCTGCTAAAAAAAACCCAACCATGTCCCTCGACTCTCACTCCAACTTCCTAAGCACCCTGGAATCTATCAAGGTCCAGCTCAATACAGTCATACTGGGCGATTTCAACTACCCTTTCATCAACTGGGAAAACTATTCTAGTACCAATGCTCAAGTCCAATGCTTACTGGAATTTATCAGTTTCAATGCCCTGGACCAGCTCATTCTGACCCCACTACAGGAAGCAACATTCTCAACCTGGTTATCACCAACATGGGAGACCATTGCTCCACACCTATAGTCAACTCCTCCCTGGTTAAATCTGATCACAAACTGATCACCAGAGAAATCTCTATCTCACCCACACCCCTGCTAAGGTGACCACCCTGAAAAACTTCTCCAAAACTGACTTTGGGCTCCAAAAAAACAGAGGTGGCTAACTTCTCGGCACCCAAGCCAATAGAAAATAACTCTATGACTGCCAAATCATACACCAATGCACTGTACAAGCACGTACACAAATGCATGGATCTTGCTCTACCAAATAGAACCAAGGTGCTTTCCTCCAAAAAAAAGAAGCCAATTTCTGGTCCCCAGCCATCAATAAAATCTACAACAGAAGGAAGAAACTGTTGCAGAAAAAAAATGAAGTCACAAGAATGGAAAAACTACCTCATTATACTCAACATAAATTTGAGATCCCTTATCAAATCTGCTAAAGCCAGCTATGAAGGCAGAATTGTGGCTGACATGAAAAACAACCACAAAGCCTTCTATAGCTATATCAAGAACCTCCAAAGCAATACCCAGATTTGCTCCGAGTTATTGCACAATGGTAACTCCTATACCGAGCTAACAGATATAGCCAACATACTGGCAGACAGATTCACTGCCAACTTCACCCCTGTCTCCCCCCACAAAGGCCCTTTCACAATACCAGATGAAAGCCTGGTGCCCACCATTTCTGCGGCACAGGTAAAAGCTGCATTGTCCAAAGCCAAGAATACAGCATCCATGGGATATGATAATATCCCTGTTTGCATCCTACATGAACTACAAAATTAACTGGCACCACACCTGTGTGCCCTGTTCAATCACAGCCTCACCTCAGGCTTTGTCCCTAATGAATGGCACACTGCTGCAGTCATCCCTCTCCACAAAGACAGAGCAACTGCAGACTTTGGGAACTACTGCCCCATTAGCCTGATGAGTCTGGTATGCAAACCTATGGAGTGCATCATCATGGACCTGCTCAACAAAGACAAGGGCAATCTCCAAACTCTTGACCCCACACAGTTTGGCTTTGTCAAGGGAAGATCCTGTCTACTGAAGCTGGTTGACTTCTTCAAGGCAGTCACCAAGGCTGTGGATGAGGGTAAGGTGGTGCGTACAGCCTACCTTGACCTGGCCAAGGCCTTTGATACTATTCCCCACTCAGATATCATTGATAAACTCACCAATCTAGGTGCCAGTGCTTATATCACTAGGTGGGTTGCAAACAGGCTCACAGACAGGACCTACAGAGTGTAAGCTGTGGACTCCAAGTCAGACTGTCAACCAGTCAGGAGTCGCACTAGGCTCGGTTCTGGGCCTGCTCCTGTTTGGCATCCACTTCTCAGTGGTCCAGACCAGCACAGAGGGATGCAAGTTCATTGATGACTGCAAGCTAGGAGTCATTATCAACTCCCCAAGTGATGCAGACTTCCTACAAAAGGGCTTCTCTGAGACCAACAATTGATGCCAGAACCAGGGCCTTAAGCTTAATGCCAAAAAATGTGTTATCATTCCCTTTGGAAAAAAATCAGCTCCCACAAATTGCCACATCAATGGGAGCCCATTAAACACCATAAGAGATCTGGGCACCCAGGTCGACAGCCACTTCAACTTTGACCACCATGTTGCCACTGTGGTCAGAAAGTCCTTCTACATGGCACATCTTATAACTAAAGGGTTTGCATCCAGAAAGAAGGGGGTCATCATCCCTCTCTATTCATCCATCATTAGACCAGTCATCGAATATAACGCCCCATTTGGCATGTACCTGACCAGTCACTTTCAACAGCTGGAAAGGCCACAAAAGTATGTCACAAAAAGGATCTTAGGCCTATAACACATCTTACATGGACTGACTAAAGAAACTTCAGCTGTTCTCAGTCTCTTATTGGCTACTCAGAGGTGATTTATGCTTGACTTACAAAGCCATGTCCAACCCAGCCCTAATTGAAATGCTACACCTAAAGAAATCCCAATTCTCCATTCCACACACTCCAGAGACCACAACCTCACTACCACAATCAATAGAACATGCTGGAGGGACAGGTTCATCTCCCAAAGACTACCCATACTCTGGAATAAGCTTCCCATTCATGTCAAGCAAAGCACCTCATTGGCTCTCTTCAAATACAATTTTGACAAGTGGATGGGTAACAGAAAGTTCACCCCGGGGATCACTCCAGTTGTCCTACTGGATAGAGGCACTGTGAACTAATATTGGGTGGAACGGTTTCAGGGAAATTCTTTTGAGATAGGCTGGTAAAGGCTCTAGGGCCATTAGCCTAGTACACACCTATAAATGTATGAACCTATGTAGGACTAAGAAACCCTGACATAAAGTAACACCTTCAGCCAAAGAAAAAGGATGAAGGGCAATGACAATAAAACCAGGCAAAGTCCTACATAATTGAAAAGAAGCAGAAGTAAGCCCTAACAAGAAAATCCCTAACAAAGGAAAAATAAACCAACAAAGAAAGGGAATCCCAAACAGTACTACAGGACTAAAAAACCTACAACATACAAAAGCTTGCTAATATCCAGACACAAACCCAAAGAAAACAAATGGACAAAAGCAAGAAAAAAAAGACCACATCAAATGCGTAAAGTCCTGTAATATTGTAACCAGCAAACCAACAAAAAGGAAATGGCTGCAGGAGTAAAGAAAATGCTGTGGAAGTCCATAAAATGGAGTGCAGTAGCTACAAAATCCACCCCAGTCAAGCAAAACAGTAGATAGAAATAATTAAACAAGGAATGCACTGATATAAAATAAAACAGTGCAACAAAAACTCACAAAAATAAATACCTCCTATAAAGCAAGAACAACAAAAAAGCATTGGCAAACAAAACAAGTAACCTGGGCAAGGTCAACCCCCCACCCCTTGTGTCACAACCCCAACCTCAACCGAGCAAGCAAAGAAGGCAGAGATAGAACCTTTCCAGCAAGGACCTCACTACAATGGGAAGCCTAAAGAAGTCCAAGAACAGATACTGAGAGGAAATCTGCCCGAGCAACTGCTGGCATCCAGGCTCAACCATAATCCCCATACAAACATTTATCAGGTGTAATGGGAAACAAATGGGTCACTGAATAACTACATTGAACATCTTCCCAAAAGCCAGGCAACTTATCATAGTGGAGAAAAACATGTCCCACTTCCAACATGTGGCCATGACTGGGCCCCCACTGAATGAAAAACATAGGAATACCTCACTGATAACTTATTAAGAAAACAACACCACAAAAAAAAAAAAACACCCCAAATAGGCAAAGAGGCATAATACCACCTATACTGACTCAACTCCTGCAACCTCCCAGGGGAATAATCCTGATACCCATTAATGGCATAGAAATGGGTCAAAAGTGAAGTATACCATGCTTACCTAGAAAAAGGAAGGGCACCCAAGGTTACATGCCATTCAAGGAACAAAGACTGACTACCAACGGCTCCCCAAAGAAGACTCTTCATGCACGTTTCCCAGCCAAGCAAGTCTATCAAATTCAGCCAGACAAAACTGGGAGCAAGTGACCAAGCAAAGAAAGATCAGCAGCTTGCAAATGCCAAAAAAAAAATACAGAAAAACTATAAAGTATACAGAAAAAGAACAGGGTGGAGCAGTCCAACACCACCTGAAGCAAGAGAAGAGTAGAAAATACCCCTCCACACAGGCATATAAGAAGTCCCAAAAAGAAATTAAAAACTTCAGACAAAAGATGGGTAAACCAAGAACAGGGGAAACAAATATACAGAAAAAAACATTCCCCAAAGTACCTAACAAAGCACCATTTAACAAATAAACATTTTTGTGAAAAGACATTGGAAAGGAATGCCAAAAAATCAATCAGTGGAAACCCTTATCAAGAAAATGTTCACAAGATTCCAGCACATAAGAAGGAGTACCAAAAGTCACACCCAAAATGGAGAGGCCCGCAGAAGAAAAGGAAATCTCACCAACTCTAGAGACTACACCAAAACCACCAGATTTAACAAGATTATGGGAGAAACCCACCAATAAAAAAGGAAAAGAAAAATACTGCATATAAGTCAGCAAACGAGAAGACACAGCAAGCGCCATCACATCATCTGCATAAGACAGAAAACGAGGCTACAAAACACCAGAGCAGGAAAAAGAAAAAGGAGACAAAGAAAAGTGGGCCCGCACCTCAAAAAACACTGCACCCACCACCAGGGTGAAAAGGTAACTGCTCAAAGGCAGCCCTGACACACATCATTCTTCATAGCAACCTCTGCACCCAACCATCCATTCACCACAGGAACAATAACTGAAGCAGAACAGATAGAAAAAATGTACTGAAGAAAAACAGGGCCAAACCCAAAGGATTTCAAAATAGCCAGCAAGGCCCCATGGCTGACATTATCAAATATCTTAGGTCACAAGAAAGCAGCAAAGCAGAAGGTGTAGAGTGAACATAAGAAGAAACAGACATCAGCAAAAGCAACAAATCCTGCCCAGGCCTACCTGAGATACCTTTGACCAGTGATCCAAAAGAAAATGCATCTTAGAATCGAGGTACAATTGCAGAATTTTACATAAAAACTTCTAATCAGTCTTACACAAGGAAATAGGGTGCCAGTTGGATTAGACCCTGCCATCACCCTTCTTCCAGAGAAATTTGGGGTACAATATACTTCACCTTGATCAGCCAAAAAAAAAGGGTGAGTAGTTGCTCTTATATACTCTAACCATCTAACCTTCACACATCTTAATGAACCCATCCCATCTTTCTCACCTGCAGAAATAACTGCAGCTAACTTTAAACTAAACAACTACACAACTATCACTGTAGTAGCCATTTATATTCCTCCAGGGGAGAATACTCCCCTACTAGAAAACTTACTCTCTTATCTTACAGAACACTACTCAGATGAAATTATACTCCTTGGTGATGTAAATATAAATTAGCTTGCTCTAAATGACCCTATTTCTAACTCTCACATTAACTTACATAGTTTTACACAACTTATACCAGACCCTACTGACTATAACAACTCTCACATTCCTAGTACTCTAATTGACTGTATACTAGTCTCTGACCCTACTGACTATAACAACTCTCACATTCCTAGTACTCTAATTGACTGTATACTAGTCTCTGACCCTACTGACTATAACAACTCTCACATTCCTAGTTCTCTAATTGACTGTATACTAGTCTCTGACCCTACTGACTATAACAACTCTCACATTCCTAGTTCTCTAATTGACTGTATACTAGTCTCTGACCCTACTGACTATAACAACTCTCACATTCCTAGTTCTCTAATTGACTGTATACTAGTCTCTGACCCTACTGACTATAACAACTCTCACATTCCTAGTTCTCTAATTGACTGTATACTAGTCTCTGACCCTACTGACTATAACAACTCTCACATTCCTAGTTCTCTAATTGACTGTATACTAGTCTCTGACCCTACTGACTATAACAACTCTCACATTCCTAGTTCTCTAATTGACTGTATACTAGTCTCTGACCCTACTGACTATAACAACTCTCACATTCCTAGTTCTCTAATTGACTGTATACTAGTCTCTGACCCTACTGACTATAACAACTCTCACATTCCTAGTTCTCTAATTGACTGTATACTAGTCTCTGACCCTACTGACTATAACAACTCTCACATTCCTAGTTCTCTAATTGACTGTATACTAGTCTCTGACCCTACTGACTATAACAACTCTCACATTCCTAGTTCTCTAATTGACTGTATACTAGTCTCTGACCCTACTGACTATAACAACTCTCACATTCCTAGTACTCTAATTGACTGTATACTAGTCTCTGACCCTACTGACTATAACAACTCTCACATTCCTAGTTCTCTAATTGACTGTATACTAGTCTCTGACCCTACTGACTATAACAACTCTCACATTCCTAGTTCTCTAATTGACTGTATACTAGTCTCTGACCCTACTGACTATAACAACTCTCACATTCCTAGTTCTCTAATTGACTGTATACTAGTCTCTGACCCTACTGACTATAACAACTCTCACATTCCTAGTACTCTAATTGACTGTATACTAGTCTCTGACCCTACTGACTATAACAACTCTCACATTCCTAGTACTCTAATTGACTGTATACTAGTCTCTGACCCTACCATATACCACAACCCAGAAACGTTATCCAACTCCCTTACTGATCACTCTCCCATAAAAGTTACTAGATTCATTCCTCACTTCACCAGACCTCAGAGATACATTACCTGTTAAAAACTATCCAACTTCTTCCCTGAAACGTTTAACACCCTTCTCTCCAGCATTAACTGGAGCCACCTCAAAGAACTTACTCTAGATGAAGTAGTCCAATCTTTTAACACTATCTTTCTTGATATATTAAACTCCCTTGAACCTCTTCGTACTGTTAGAATAAAATCCAAAATATTTCCATGGCTCTCTAAGACAACCTGCACCCTAATGAGAAATAGGAACAGGCTGTGGAAAACCTGAATAGAGTATAAACTCCCTTCTGACTGGCAAAAGTACAGAGAATTTAGAAACCGCTCACAAAAAAACAAACAAAAAAACAAACAAACAAAAAAAATTGCTAAGGATAAAAAGGAATTTTTACTATAGACCTACAGCTCTAAGATCTAATACAAAAAAATTCTAGAATTCAATCAACCAAATATTGTACCTCGGTAAGCCTTCCTCCCAAACCCTTACCCAAATAATACACCTAAAGACTCTCCCACTATTTTTAATACCTTCGTTATAGAAACTGTTGTTAAGATGGTCAAAACAGATCCCTTCTTAGCTAAAGACTCTAATTACTCTGTCCTACTTTCAAGTCCCAACTTCTCTAAACCTTTTTCTTTCCAACCTGTATCTACTACATATATTAAATCCTTACTCTCCAGATTAAAACCATGCTCTACTTCTACTGATAATAGTACTTCCTTCTTTCTCCAGCTAGCTGCTGATACACTTGGATTTCCTGTATCTGTCCTCATTAACCACTCTATTACTGAGTCTAAAGTTCCATCTATCTGGTAAGAATTCTACTCACTACCTATCCACAAAGGAGGAAATTCCCATGAAATCTCTATCTTTAGACCTATAGCCATCCTGTCTCTCCTCTCCAAAATACTTGAAAAATGCATACACAAGCAGACACCTCAATATTTACTACAAGAAAATCTACTTACTCCTGCTTAACATGGATTCTGCCCCAAACACAGTACAACCACTGCACTGATTCCCATTACTAACACTATATCCCTTGCTCGTGATAGCAGAAAACTTGTCTCCTGCTTATTCTTAGACCTTTCTAAAGCTTTTAATACTGTTTCACACTCTCTACTTCTGACTAAACTAGCTAATCTTAATTTCTCCTCTGATACTGTCACCTGGTTTGTCAGTTATTTCACTGACTGATCACAATCAGTGAAGTGACTCTTAGAACTTACCTTCTCTCCCTATAAGAATGGGCTCCATCCTTGGTCTACTGCTATGTAATATTTTTTACAAATCTACTCTATACTTCTTGCCTCCAGTAATCTCTTGTACAATATGCAGATGATTCTACAGTAATTACTACCTCTGGCTCTCTCTCTGATCTCATCTCTCAGACTCAAGCTGCTTTTCCATCCGTGGAGTCCTGGCTTACCACCAAGCAACTTATCCTAAACCCTAAAAGAACAAACTCCTTTTCTTTCTCCCAAAAACGTTTACCTATCTCAAATCTACTTTCACTATAATGTCTCTCAATAAAACTCCAATATTAGCTGAAACCAGTACCAAACTCTTAGGTGTCACTATAGATGATCAATTTACATTTGACTTGCACATTAAAAACTGTATCAGGAAGATCCATCTAAATTTAGGCCTCCATTACAGAAATAGAAAGTTTCTCGCCAAAAAATCTAAGTAACCCCATCTTATCCCTAGTCTTCTCTATGGTTCTCAAATACTCACAAACCTCAACACCACACTCCTAGCAAAACTTCACTCAACTTATAACAAGATAGCTAGATTCTCTGCCCAAGAAAATTATAAAACTCATCACTGTGTCTCACTTAAACTGGCTGGAACTACCCAATCTGTTTCTTATCTCTCAGTTCCAGATTATACATTCTATATTACATCAACCTTTCTATTGCCCTATACTAACCTCCTGTATATCTCACTATTCCCCCTCTCGATCGCTTCACAGCTCTGACCAAGACTTACTATTTATCCACAAACCTAGGACTAAAATGGGTAGTAACCTTTATAGCTATCATCCTACCATTGTCTGGAACAAGCACACACTCCAAATCAGATTAATAACTTAACCTAAAAAATTCAAATCAGCTGCAAAGGAATATTTAAAAACACTCTGGTCCTGCCTCTCCACACATCCTCCATAAACTGTCCTCCACCATATAATCTGCCCTTTATTTGACCACTTCCTTAACTTTGGCTTTTACTCTGCTCAGCTTTAATCACTTATTCGCTTACCTTGCCTATCACTTCTGTCTAAATAATTTTTCCTGCCTCTTAGCTTAACTTCTACAAACCTCCCCACAATCAACTCTAGTAATTAACTAATGTTTTGAACACTTTATTTACTGTAAGAATATAATTATAGCTCACACTACCTGCATTATGAATGATTACCCTTACATATTTAATACCAGCAAATATTGTAATTATCTCTGTAATTACATGTTTGTGTTGTACCTTGCTGTGGAGCTTTTCTCCCTGGGCATCTGCTGAAAAAGGGGTATTTGCAGCTCAGTCAGACTACTCCCAGCCAACAAATGTAAAATAAAAATAATAAATAAATAAAATTCATAAAAAGTCAGGATGGGAAAAGCCATTACAAAACCACTCATTAAATAACTGAACTAGTAGTGACAACTAAATATCAGAAAGAGAGAGGTAAAAGTGGTATGAAAGCCCATCCAACCCTGGAGCAGACTCAACCTTAAAAGATGAAATAGCCTGGTGAAACTCAAACAAAGTGACAGAGTGGTAGCATTGTTGTTTCACAGCAAGAGGTTCTCCTGTTCAATTCTCGGCTGGAGTGCCTTTTGTGTGGAGTCTGCATATCCTCCCTGTGTTCATGTAGGTTTTCTCAGGGTATTCCGGTTTCCTCCCACATTGCAAAGACGTGCATCTGGAGAGTTTCTCCCCAGGCCTCCACTGAAGTTTGGCTTCATTCCAAGTCGGACATTTCCTGGTAAACAAATGTTAACTAAATAAATAAATAAAAGAGCAACCATAAAAGTAGCAGGCATCGTCTGAATAGGCTATGGCTCAGCATGTGAAACCTTACCACCATACGGGGAACACAAATAAGAGTTAACTTCCTGGAAAATGCCTTATTAGTACCAACAACATCACCAGAAGAAGGGAGCAAACTGTCAATAAAGATCTTTGTCCTAAGCATATGCTTGCCCTGATAAGGAAGGAACTCCTTACCCCTACCCTTAAAGGAGTGAGCCAAGTTACAAAGAACTGCCTTAACCCAAGCAATATTGTGCAAATGCAGCTCTCAAAAATGCTTAAGAGCACTAGCAGGGTCCTGATGCACAGCAACTTGAAAAGCCACATGCAAGGCATCAGAAGACTTCTTAAACTGAAAATAATGCTGAGCAAACCAGTTATCATGAGCAACAAACTTCTCCTTAAAGCCCAACTACTATGACAGCAGAGAAGGAAAGAAAGACAATAAAATGAGATGATCATCCCATAATTCAGAAACAAGCTCTTGCCAAGCAGGAGTAAAGGACCAGGGAGCAGTAGATTTAAGCAGACCCTTACCCTTAGACAATGCAAACATCAAAAGAAAAAGAAAAAAATGTGGTCAGTAAAGGCCACAAAAGACAAAAAAGATGAAACTACAGCAAAGGTGGAGGAACTAAAAAATAATCAGTACGGCTGCATGCAGTGTCAAGAAAACAATTGAAAGCATCAGGGCTGCTCCCAGTAAGGGAGGCCAGGTATAAAATGTACTTACAACAGTCCTGCCTAGATCTAGCATCCCATGGTATAACACTATAATTAAAGTCCCCAAAAAATAGAAAGGGACAATCAGTAAGAAAATATGGTGGTAAAAGTTGAAACAATAAATGGCGCTCAGCTACAGGAATAAAGACAAAGAAAATAACAGAACATATAAAAGCTTGCCTGCACAATAAATCTCCACCAAGGCCCTACCAGGCAGAACATTAACAATATGCCTAACCTCCACTACAGACCTATGATACAAAACCACAACTGAATACAAGAAAAGGATGCCACCATTCGTAAAAACACCACCAATTTATTGTAAGCGCTTTCGTACAGCCCAATTTGCCGCACTTCCTCAGACAAAAGATTCCCTCCAAAAACCTTCTTAAATAGCATATTACATCAATTACAACATTCAATTAACTATTTAAAAATATTTAAAGAAACCAACTTTTTGTAAAAAACTTTTAAACCAGCAAGTTACTTGACATCAATAAAAATACCAGCAAGAATATATGTAATTAAACTAAAATATGTTATTACTAACATATTAATGAAATTTAAATGTATTTCATATTGAATTGAAAACTAAAAATATTTATTTCCTCTTTCCAAGGCTTTTAATTTTAATAAACATTTAATAGAGCAATATTCATTAAGCCCTGGAAAGATATTGGCACTAGTACAAAGTTGCCATAACAACTCCCTTTCTTCTAATTTCAAATGCCATGGTCCAACCCGAACATTCTTCTTCACTTGTTCTATAACTACAAATTTGAAAGCATGTGTTGGATTATCTTTGACATGTTTGCTAAGGCAATGGGCAGGATTCACGAAGCCTTCATGTAAGAGTTATAAGTCTTACACGGAGGCTGCAGTTAACCGGAGTGATGTCAGCATGCTTTGCATATTCATGAGAGCATGCTGACTCACACCTAAGGCTAACATGGTCCATGTAAAAAAGAAGGGGGCGTGTCCACAGGGTGAGCCATAGAAACGGACACACCCCCCCAGAGGAGTTACAGTCCCGAAAGTCAACACCCATGAGTGAGCCCAAGTAAATGTCAACAAACACAACACAACACATGCCCCCACAGACTATAAACATATAAAACATAAAAATGAACATTTATATATTTTTTTCTAATTATAAAAATGTTTGCCCGTAAGTGCACTTGTTTGCGTGGGTATGCCCTCTGCTTAACCACAGTTAGCAGTCAGTGAAGAAGCATATAAGTTCTAAATATGCAAAGTATGCCAAGAAGAAATAGCGTAGCGGTAGAGATGTCACCTCAAGAGGAGGTAAGCACGGTTCGAACCCCAACAACATCATTTTTTTTTTAGTGAAATAAGCATGAAACAATTCCCTGACACATATGTACAGATATATAATCATATATTATGTAAAATGTAAGGAAATGGGCCATATAGGTAGAATAAATGTGAGACAATAAAAGAAAAATAATGCAGACCTGCTCATAGCTGAGCTACGCTCTAACAAGCTGAGTATGTCTGCCTATAGGTGAGCAGTGGTTGACCAAGTGTAAACTGAGTGCACGGGGTTGAGCAGCGCTTTGAGACGCTGCAATCGTGTGCCCATAGCCGAGCTGAGTGCAATATGCGTGCTGAAAGGCACATGACGCTCCAACTAATGTATCTCGTATGCGCGATGCGCAGCTCCGCGCAAACAAGCTAACCGGCGGGCACTGTTGAGCAAGCTGAATTAAAACAGCCTATACACAGACACATCCCCCAGCCTGTCTAGACAGACATGACTCAAAAAAAAAGCTATGCTGAGACTCGAACCCAGGATACCATGCACCATAGTCAAAGTACAGAAGCACTAAGCCAGGACATTTGTACTGAGAAATGCAGAAATAGCAGCTATATAGGAATGAATGCAAAGAGAAGCATGACAAAGCAGGTTTTGTGAAGCTGATACATTTCCAAACTGGCCAATCACACATAAGTGAGGGAAAAATGGCATATATAAGCACCATAGGTGGGAATACACAGCATAACTGATTGTGGAAAGTACTTACAGTCAGAATGTCAGGTGTAGGTGAGGGTAGTTGCTTTCAAGCACAGTGGTGGGGTGTTGAGAAGTCCAGATATATGGTCTGGCTCCTTGTCCATGATCACGAGGCCCAACTCATGCAGGGCCAGGTCCTGTGGGGTGCGTACAAAGCTGAGGCGTGGGACCGGTTGGCTCGTGATCTCACCAGTGCCACTGGAATTCCTAGGACTGGTGAACAGGTCCGGCACCACCATGCAGACCTGAAGAGATGCAAGCAGGACCTACTGACCCGGTGGATCCAGGAGGCCTGGCAAATGCCCAATGCCCCACTACTGAGTAAGTTACATGTAATTATTTATTAAGAAATAAAAAAGCTGATAATATGTAGATGTGTTTACCAATTTCACTTCATTTATGTTACAGCTGCAGGTGTACGGACTGTGAATCGCAGAGCCCATGCTGATAGGCTCCTGCGGTTGCACCACCAGGCAGGTTAGTAGACCTCTCCCTGTAACTGTAAAATAAAAAAAGCCTGACAGCTTGTAAAAGAGTGCAGTGTAGTCAGTCAGTATAAAAAAATGCAAGTAACAGTGTAAGAGAGAATCTGCTAGATGTTCCACCGGTAATGTAATAGCACATAACCTGCAGTAGACAGTATATTACAGCCACACAAGTTCAGTACAACAAATGTGTGAGTAATATCCCTCTGTTTAAACTGTGAAACCTGATACAAGTGAGACTGTGGGAAAGGATAGTTGTAATCATGTAAAACATGCAAAAAAAGCCTAGAATCCTGTACCATCCTTAATTGTAAATATAAAAGAAGTGAGTGTGTGTGAAAGAGCTATGGCCCCACCAGAAAGGTTGTATTAACTCCTGAATAAATTATACTGCAGTCAGTACAGCCTGAAATGAAAGAGAGAGGCACAGAAAGTAGAAGTGGAGCTGAAATATGTGTGTCCCACAAGTTGGATATTTAGCCGTCCCTTAGCAATATGCAGATAGTTTGTTTGTATGCAATACCAACCATCCACAATTGTCTAGAGCCATAGAAATGAAAAGTAGCAGGATGCTGTAACTGAACAGAGGCAGATCTGAACATGTATGAATAAAAATGCAATGTATTTGAATGTAGCAGTAACATTCCCATCACCAGCATGCTTAGGTTTGCACATAGGAAAATGTAGCTAGACCAGTAGGGTGCATATATCTGCAGCTATTAGAAATGTACAGCTTATGTATAGGTAATTGCAGTTGTTAATGTAATATTTCTCCACCCCCCCCAAATCCACAAATAAACCATCACACATGAAATGGGTATGTGTACTTGCAATTAGTTTACATGGACATTTGTCCTGTTGACATTTGCCCTGTTGGTTCATAAATATCTGCACGTATGTTGATGCATGTGCGCTGTTCCTACATCCGAACTTGATGGCTTGTTACCATCAATTAACTCTGCATGCTGTTGTATTGTGTACCATTGTTGAAATAATGCATGTGTTATGCCTGCCGTTTAATGTTCTGAATATATGGGTGTTTGGTGAATGGGAATACTAATGCATGCTGTTACAACTAATTCTGAATGGTACTGTTTGATACTAATACATACCATCCTAACATTTCTCAAAACACAGAATGACAGGGAAGGTGGGCCCCAGTGGACCCACCTCTCCCACCTCAGCTGGCGACTGCACCTGGCACTAGTGCCCAGGCCAGACCCTCCTCCGGTGGCCCTGTGCCACCTGCGGGTGGAAGCACTGCAGGGGATGGGGCTCGTCCCCTCTCTGCAAGCATGGCTGGAGGAGATCGTACACTCACCCTCCATAGTGTCCAGACTGTGGTGCGTAGGGAGATCAAGCACTCTGTGCTTGGGCCCCTACATCAGCTCGAGGCACGGGTGGCACAACTAACGGGCATGCCTGCTGCCCGGCCTACACAGCCCCCAGCACAGCCCCGTCCTGGGCAGTGAAGGCACAGTGGCAACTGGCCCATGGGTGGGGATGTCAGTTCCACTGTTGCCATCTGTGGGCTCATGGGCTCTGGAGATCCCAACATCCGTCCCCATCAAATGTGTACCCCCCCACATGTGTCATACACCGTCCCTGTATGCGTCTTGTCTGTCTTGTCTGTTACTTCCCCTACCTACCTCCCCAACTATACTTACTACCCGTACCTGACATACCACTCTCACCTGAAAAAAAAGGGTACTCTGTTCCCGCAAAAAAATTACACCCCATACATAGCTGCCTATTTTGCAGACATGTCCGCTGGACATGTTAACTGGTAATTACAATTGGCTATACAACACATTTTGTTGTCCTCACCCCTCTCTCAGGGGTGGAAGGTTCCAAATTTCACACGGAATTACACATGTATGCACAGCTGTTGCTGATAAAGAAATGGGCAGCTATGGGCCTTTCCTACACCCTTCCTGCAAATCTCGAGCTTGTTTTCCTACTGTCCTACCCTCTTAGTGACCCCTTTTTCACCACTTTCCTGTCTCCCCATTTTCATTTCTTTCAAAGAAAATAGCGCCGGTGTGCGCAAGAGTAAGCACTTTTAAGCAGTTGTAAGCGGGCATGCGCTGGTGTGCGCTTAGCTACGTGTGTGTGCACGAAGCTAAACGCCAGTGCGCATGCATGAGCTCCGTGCAAACCAGCGCTAACCCGCTTACAACTGCTTAAAAGTGCCTTAGTCACTCTGAATGACAAGGCCTGTAGTATGCTCAGAAGAAAAATTAAATCCCACTGTCAGTCCCGAACCCAGGACCTAGGAAACATTAGTCTGCATGACTTACCACTAAGCCATGACTGCTCTACAAAAACATTGATCTACAATAAATATATCATGAAATAGTAGGAATTAATGTAAAGAGAATATAGGATGTGTAGTACACAAAGCATGTCATGAATATTTACTGTCAAATGCAGTGGATGTCTACAATAGTAGTGTGTGAACAGAAACAGCCATGCTGGTTGTTAGTTACTAGGTAATAATGTCAGTGTAGTACCTTGTAAGCCACACACATACTCACAGCAGAATAAGCACTGCCCCTACCTCACAACCTCATATAGCAAGACATCTGGACTAAGTAATACAAAATGTGGAGCCAAGCCCCACAAAGAGGGACACATTTCAAATATTGCCCCTACAAACCTAAACAGTTGAGAGAGTAACAGGGTTTGCATTAGTTTGGAAATTTGGCAGGGTACGAAGTCTGAAACTGAAATGTGTGTCACCATAGTCTGCCTTGAGCCCTGAGTGAATTGCCCGAAAAAGCTGTTTTATGAGATATGAACTAAAATAGGATGCAAAAATGTGGACATACTGCAAATATCTGTACACTTGACAGGTATGACACTGCCATATCTGGTATTTTTGCTATTTTGGGGCATGGCGGAGAGAGAGAGAGAGAGAGAGAGAGAGAGAGAGAGAGAGAGAGAGAGAGAGAGGGAGAGAGAGAGAGAGAGAGAGGGGGAGAGAGAGAGAGAGAGAGAGAGAGAGAGAGACAGACAGAAAACCAGAACAGAAACTAAACTTAAGAAAGAATAAGTTGAAGCTGTTAGCAGTGACAGGATCAAGCTGGAATAGCAGCAGCAGGAACCTGTACAAACGGTAACACAATCAGCTGTGAAAAACCCAGGTAATGTAAAGGAACAATTTCATAGTCTACATACTGTGAACCCTCCGTATGTGTTATTGGTCTGTATCTATATGTATATGAAGATGTGCATAGGGCAGGGGACATACAGCAACTATCACTGAAGGCTGTACATACATATGTATGTGAAGGCATCTATGTGCACATATCTATGTGCAATGTACATTGTAGGTTTCACATTTATGTATGTTTACCAGTATGTTAGTGTGTGTATACAGTTCTGTAAATGAACATGCTTATAAAAATATCTATCAGATGTATATGTATGTATGTCAATATATGTATGTACATATATACATATATATAGATATATATCCTATATATATATTATGCATATTTGTATACATAGATAGAGAGGGATGTAGGAATATATAGACAGATATAAATAGAATATGTACATACATATATATGCAATGCACACAGACATATATAGATATATGTAGATACATATACATATACGGATCTGACTGTCTACAGATATGTTAGTATATGAGTATCCCACACTCCCCCTGTCCCACCCCTTCTCTCACTCTCTCACGGTCTCTGTCACACACACACCCCTCTCTCCATATCTATATCAATAAATGTACATCTATGTATATATGTAGATATGTATACAGACATACATCCCTGTATATATATACATATATATATATATATATATATATGTATATATATATATATATATATATCTATAAATATATATATATATGCATATATATATATATATATATATATATATATATATATATATATAGAAAGAGAGAGAGATATATATACTGAGTGAGGCACATGTGTACAGATGTATTGCAACAGGTGCCTGCTGACAAAGGCATGGAGTGAACACCAGTGTCGATACTGGAGTACCATACCCCATTCCAAGTCACCTACACCAGTAACCACTACATATGTGCTTGGCTGCCCACCACTGCACATGCAGAATCCCCATGAGTACATGTCAAACATACCCCTGCTGAATGTTATGCAGATATGTAATATGCCGTATGAGTCACCCTGTGTAACTGTTTGACACGAGTATGTACCATCACATCACATATGTCACAAGGGCCAGGGTAGCATAACAGCATGCTGCTGTAGTCCCAGGGGCAATAGCATACTACCTACCTAAGACACAATGCACACCCATGAACCCATTGCAAACTGAGTATGTGAGGTATGCTGTGCTGTGTTACCCTGTATGTGACTGTGGTGTACATAGGGTAATGTCAAGTAAGAGTAGTGTGCATTGCCACTGACATATGTAATGTGCATGGGTGTCATAGAATCTAAGTTTACTACTAGGCTATCTGCCCTGGGCCATTTATAAGCCTAGTCATAGTAATGTGGCATTTGCCACCCCTTGTAGTGGTACTAAAGTGTACAGAATACATGTAGTATACTGTGCCTCTGTCTAGTAGTGACACATTGAAGAACCCTTTACTCAATAGAATTAGTTGACTGTGCCTCTGTCTAGTGATGACACAGGGATGACCCCCGGGGTAAACCTACGATCTCCCATCCACTTGTCAAGATGTCTCTGGAAGACAGTCAGTCAGGGGCTCTGCCTAACATGAGCTGGGATTCCGTTCCAGAGTGTGGGAAGCCTCTGAGTTATGAATCTCTCCCTCCAGCATGTCCTATTCATAGTTGTGCTGAGGTTTCAATCGTTATCTGTTGTGCTTCTGAGGGATTTTGATTGTTTGAGGTCGAGCATGTCCATCAATTCCTGATCGGACATGGCCTTGTACATCAGGCACAGATCACCCCTGAGCAGGCGGTATGCCACTGAATAGAGCTGGAGTCTCTATATTCTGGCAGCATATGACATATGTTGGAGACCCTTGATCCTCTCGGTGAAGTACTTCTGTGGTCTCCACAGCTGTTGTAAGTGCCGGGTGAGGTACATACCAAATGGTGGCATTGTACTCAATCATGGGCCTGATAAGGGAGGAGTATGGGGTACAATGACCTGCTTTGATCTGGATGTGAAGCACATCATGATAAGGTGGCCAAGGTAGAAAGTCTTTCTAACCACTTTGGCAATGTGTGTGTCAAATGAGAGGTCACTATCAACGTGGATCCCCAGGTCTCTGATTAAATTGCCCATACTCAGTGGGTTACTGTCTATGTGATAGGTTGTGTGTACGTTGTTTTTCCCAAAGGGGATGACTATACATTTCATGCCATTCAGTGTTAGGCCATGATTCTGGCACCAGTTGTCCATTTCAGTGAGGCCTGTCTGTAGGATGTGTGTGTCAGCTGGTGTATTGACTATGGCGCCTAGTTTGCAGTCATCTGGGAACATTGACATCCACAACCCTCCCATGTCTGCTTTCACATCTGAAAAGTAAGTGCCAAACAAGAGGGGTCCTAGGACAGAGCCCTGTGGGATACCACTTGTGCCTGGCTTTGAGTCTGTCATGGCTCACGCAAGTTTGACTGTATGGATTATGTTGTTTAACCAGTTTGCAACCCATCATGTGACATGTGTATTAACAGTTAAGCTGATGAGCTTGTCTATGATGCCTGAGTGGGGTATTGTATTGAAGGCCTTAGGTAAGTCCAGGTATTCTGTATGGACTGCTTTGCCCTCATCAATGGCTGTAGTGACTGCTTTGAGAAAGTCAACCAGGTTCAAAAGGCAGGATCAGCCCTTCACAAAGCCAAACTGGGTGGGGCAAGTGTGTGTAGGTCCCCAATGTCACAGCATATAAGTTCCATAATGATTCTTTCCATAGCTTTGCAGACCAGGCTGGTTAAGCTTATGGGGAGGTAGTTACCATGGTCTGTAGAGGTGCCTCCTTTGTGGAGTGGGACCACTGTTGCTGTATGCCAGTGTTCAGGTACATATCCCGTAGTAAGGCTAAGGTGAAATATCATTGTTATATGCAGTTGTAGCACCTCTTGGAGTTCACGTAGCACACATCTGAGGATACCATCAGGTCCCATTGATGCTGTGTGTTCTGCTTTGCTGAGGGCGGCTCTCACCTGGACATCTGAGATGACAGGGAGGTTACATTCAGCTGGGATAAGTATTTCTCCTTTTGGGGGAGAGGGAGGGGTGATATTTGCACTGAACCTGTCTGCCAGACTGTTGCCAATATCTGTGAGTTCAGTGAATTTTATGTAGTTGTGTACTAACTCTGATCATATCTGAGGCTTTCGGTCCATGTTTCTAACAAAACTGAAGAAGGCCTTGTGGTTACCTTCAGTGTCCTTGGCCATTATTCTCTCAGAGTTTGCCTTGGATGTTGTTATGAGAGAACTTACTTTTTTACTATTGCTGATCACAGATGCCTTCCCTTTATGTGATTTAGTTCTGTCTTGCAGTAGCCTCCTTCTATTGTTATACGATTTGTCTATGGCTGGGGTCCACCAGACAGGATGCTTAATCTGTGTGCATAGGGTCTGGGTTACAATTGTGTGTGCATGTTCCATGCATTCTTGGCGATGTCCATGGGAGGCCATTGCAAAGGGGTCAGCATTGTGGGTTGTGGCTTCCACTGGCCCAGTGGGCTGCATGGATACCATCTCAATGCTAAGACGTGTATATCCGTCTATTCACATATATTTCAGAGTAGTCAATTGTGCTGGTGGTGGTGGTGGGATATGTATATACAGGCCGAACAGTTTGTGTCCAGATCACACTAGTGGATGACGTTCCACATATAGCACCTTGTTACGAACCCCCAGAGTGAGGTGGTGCATTGCACCTGTCTCAGTGTGCTGACTGATGGGGCTTGGTACTATGTTGTATGGAATGTGGCAGGTAATGTTGCACAGTTGTCGGCTGAGCAGTGATATCTGGCCATGTACATGTGTATCCACCAAGGGACACACAGGTGTTACATATGGGAGTACTATTATATCACTACAGATGAGTATCATGTATAGTATGTGTGCCATATTTTGCTGACATAGTTTGCTGATATCCTGTTTGTGTTCTCTTTCAGGGACATGGCAAAACAGAGTAATCTTGCCTACTCTGCTGCAGCGGATGAGGAGATACACCCGAGCCTGGTGCAGGATTATGACATACTGTTTTCCCACACCAGCCAGAATCAGCAGGAGAGGGCTGCACTGTTGCAAGACCTTGTCCATAGGATTAATGACATTGGCATGCATAATAGGACATATGATCAGGTACGACATCACTGCAGTGATTTCATCAGAAATGTCCATCAGCCTGCATCAGATATCCACAGGCAACAGGTCGCCACAGGATGTGGGGTGGCCACACATCCCCCCTCACCAGACTGGAGGGGATACACCTAAGTATTGTGGCTCCAGCCCAGGAACAGCAACAGCATCATACTTGCATTATGATGGAGGCTGGGGCCACACAGCAACATGACATGGGGCGTGCAGGTAATATGCCATTTGTATACTTGACTGTTCTGTACACTGTTAGTTTATGCATGTGTAAGGTGTGCCCTTGGAATGTAGCTGTCAACACAGTATGTAATTGTGCAGGTGTGATATTGCCAATATCAGCAGCTGAAATGTGAAAGGCAACTGTTGTACTACTAAACTGTATCATATGCAGTATCAATGGCACAGTTGTGCCCACTGACATTAATCCTCTCATTTCAGCAGGTCCCTCCAGTGTTACAGCAAGGCAGCCCATCCATACTGGTGAGTGTGTATTAACAATACATATAATAGTCTTGATAGTGCTAGTAATAGGCTAAGTCAGTAGTGCTCCGTGTGTATACTGAGGGGTGTGCATGTGTGCATGTGTGCATCACTGGTAACATTGTAGAGACATTGTAAACTGTGTTTTCTGTCTTCCTTCCACAGGTTCTGGTGCTGCTCTGGTGTCCTGCAGCAGGCCATCTGAATCTGGTGCCACAGGTACTGATAATGATGATATATGTGTAATGGCACAGGAAGGTGTGTCAGGGTCCGTCACTGGTCAGCCAATTGACGGTACACAGCTGTCAACCCCATCATTGCGCACAGTCATCCTGCAAATCCATCCTATGTCACCAATGTCCCTAGGTGATGGACAGGATACAGTGGGCATTGACCAGGGTAATGTGGTATCTGTGGCACATGCTTCCCCACACAGCAGCCATGGGCAGGGTCCTGAGATGGTACCACACAGACAGTTGCCCATGGGTTCTCGTGGGAGCATCCGTGGGCGTACTGCCCCTGGCAGACATGCCCAAAGAGGTCTGTCAACCTCAGCTATGTTTCGGGCTGTCATGCAGGCACAGTCACATATGGAAAGGTACACCAGACAGGGCCTGAGGGAGCTGAGAGCATGTCACACAGCCATGACTGACAGTATACGTGACACTGCAGATGCTATCCGTAATTTCACCGATGTCATACACAGACGTTGTGAGGACATATTACAGCAGTTCCACAACCACATGTCCATGAGCCAGGGCAATGGTGGATGGTTGCAGTGTCGACGTGGCCATATGCCAGCAACAGCAGCAGCTGGCAGTCAGCGCAGATGACAACAGGCACATGGCCATCCCCATAGTGCCAGCAGCAGCCCCAGCAATGCTGGGTCTGTGCTGTCATCACACCAGCCCAGGAGACCACATGCACATGGCTGTGGACATTCCTGACAGGGACCTGTGTCCAGACAACGAACAACTGCTTCTGATGACAGTACCCAGTCTGGCTTAGTACCAGATACGGTCCGTAGCACTCCTGCCAGGCACAGGTACCGTGTCCGTGGCCGCCACAGACCCTGATCTGTATGACCTGGCAGGTGCAGTCTGTGGCTGTCCACAAACTCCGGTATATGGCAGCCATGAAGTGGAACTGTGTGCATGCATACACACATGCGAACTGTTAACACCTAGGGCTACTGCATACATGCACACACTGCATCAACAGTGCCCCACCCTGTACTGCTGTCCCTCACCAACACACATACACATACATGTCAATTGGTGGTATCAGTGGCGGACTCAGGCATACCTAGTTCACACCCTGTGCATATGATGAACCTGTGCCACCTCCTGCAATCTCTAACATCAGTGCAGGAACAGGTTAACATGTTGCTGATGCACAGGGTGACTACATAGATGTGTATTAATAGTATCATGTTGGTAACAGTACAGTGTGCTGATATGATTGTGTGTATATCCCAGCATGCCTGATGCAGTAACTGTATGACTGTCTTGTATTGTTATCTACACCCATAGTAAGTACCAAAGTGTAACAGCTGCAAATTTTTGCATACTGGTGATAAGGATGTCAACAGATAGCCACATACATAAGTAGCACAGGGGAGAAGGTAATGCAAGTAGTGATACGCAATGATGGGCATGTACACTAATGGTGGCATGTTGCCCACAACGACTATGCAATGGGATGTTTGTGGATGTTGATATGTGTGCAGTACCAATTTAATTGCAATTACATTAAATTTTAAGTAATGTCAGTTTTACCATGGACATCTGGGATGTGCATTCCTGGGTACATGTTTATAGTGCCTGCATTCTTTGTTTGCATGCATGTTTGTATGAGGTTCCCTGGAACACTGATTACACCTGCAATGCAGATTTACAGAGCTTCTGTGGATTCCTAGTGACATCTGCATAGCTTACTATACGTATGTCAATGTCTCACTTGGCAGAACGTCACTGTCTGTCCTGTTCGCATGTATGTTGCCTGTGACACATTGCATATGACTTACCTGGCATTTGCCCACGTGTACAGACAGAAATGCCAGCACTATGAAATCAGAAGCACTACACCCACACAAACTCACCTTCACTAAGTTGTTCCCTATTGGCCATATGTGTTGGTAATCACCATGGCAATCACACTACTATGGCAGCATGTGCAAAGGTAACTCATGAATCACCTCTATTGTCCAGTTGGGGAATATGTGAGTCATGTGGCAATGTCACAGCTGCCACATGTATGCAGTCAACCCTCTCCCCTGGCCAGGAACATACAAGACATGTGTGAGATGCAACCACATAGCCAATCTAGGGAATGAGCACTCTGAACCCAGTACTGGCATACCCTGTCAGGTGGCATGACATACTACAGTGACTACAATACCAGTCTGACATAGAGCTGCACTGACAGCAATCATAACACATTAACACACCGGGGCATACTTGGAGCCTCAGAATAGCATCCTGCATGAGCATCACACACCTCCACAGCTGGCACACAGGCATACGTTAAGTCAGAACAGAGCACATGCCACACATGGCACACACATTCTGTGTGCCAAACACTCACAGCCTGTAGGGCTACACAACACACCTGCTACAGATGTGTCAGGTACCTCTCTTGGCCAGTGCAGTGGGGTCCCTCTCAACAGGCTGTACAAGGTGAAAGTCACAGTGATATGCCCATGGGGCGCTATGGTCCACCACATAACACATGCATACATGTCAGTCAGAGGCATGGACACATATGACTCAGTCATTGTCCATGCCACTATGAATGGCCTGTGACGTACCTCCCTGGACTACATGTTAGGGAACATAGAAGGGCTCTCTCAGCATGTGGCATGGGCTGGTATGAGCCTGACCTTGGTTGCCATTATACCCTCACCAGGTATGTTACCACAATATGTAGGAAGGGTGTTCTATGTCTACATTTCGCTCAATCTCCAATGTCATTCATAGGGTATCCAATGCCTGTCAGCATGTGCTTACATGCTAGGGAAGCTGCAATGATTTGCGAGGGGCAGCTTGCACATGTCACCCATGGGCCATTGTATATTGGCAAAGCCTCTTGATACACACATAGTGCCTTTTGATGCAGGGCTCAGATTACATAGCTACCTCTGCGGGTATCACACGGGATAGGAAACTAACAGTAATGCTACACAACACCAGCAGTGTACACCGCAAGATGCATGCACTGGACACTGTCCTCAGCACAGTGAACTGCAATATCTGTGCAGGAACAGATTCCTGATTCAAGGCTCACAGGTGCACCACATCACTGCCAGGTTATACCTCATACCATGCCTGTCATCCCCTACACATGCACCACACATGAACAGGGGAGAGGTATCTCAAGGCACCACAGATACACACACCTCCAAGTTGTTGACACAGCACAAAGCATCAGGGCCTATCCATCTGCAGCTAACAGTGTGTTGCACTGGCTTCTGGTTCATAGCCTGGCACACACAACCCTCCCATACACAGGAAACCCACCTGTCCTCCCTGACAACACTGGGAATATGACGGTCTTTACATATGTCTTTATATGGCTGGACTGCATCCAGCTGAACATTGTGTGTGGGCATTACTGTAGCCACAACACACTAGTTGAAGGGTCCCTAGCATGTAATCACTGAATTGCAGTGGAACAACATGTTACCACTCCCATAACAGGTGGGAACATGCAGCACCTGTTCATCAACTACAAGTACACTATATGGCCCACACCAGATGTGTATCCCCCACTGTTAGGGTGATACCATATACAACTCACACTGTATATACACATACCGCATGCAGACCCTGCACAGTAGGACACAGTCATAATGTTATGCAGTGCAAATACCATTTATTCACATGGGGCACATATCAGACATGGTAACTATTGAAGGTCACAGGTATATATGTGTATGTGGCACACACATACATCATGTGTGCATTGCCATTACTGGTTTAAGCAATGTCATGCATTGTTATGAACAACAACCCACACATGGGCATTTTGTGTGACACAAACACACGTGGCATTTGTGGGTGTCCACAACATACCTAACTGTGCTCTGACAGTAGTAAGAGACCCAGTAGCGGAGCACACTATTTGCATTACTGGGGATTTTGCCCTGTTTGGATGTACTTATAGTGTGGTGACATCACCTGTGTTTACTGGGGGAATATGCAGCATCTGGTGTATTGTATTGTAGTACTTGCCAACAGGAACTGTTTTTTTCACACTTGCAATTGCGCACACCCTACTACCCCCCCCCCACACACACACACACACCTGTCATTTGCTGGACGCACACCCTACTACCCCCCCCACACACACACACACACCTGTCATTTGCTGGATTCAAACACCTACCTAACTATGTTATGACACTTGAGAGAAACGCATTAGCAGAGCACGCTATTTGAATTATTGGGAGGTTTCCTTTCTCCGGTTATTCTTATAGGGTGCTGACATCATCAGTGTTTGGAAAGGGGAATGTGCATCATGTAGTGTGTTCTTCTAATTGCCAAAAAGCACATTTTCGTCAGACGCAATTACACACACACAAACTCCCCTCATCCAAACACACACACTTGCCGGATTCAAACCCCTACCTATGTTATGACGCTTGAGAAAGACGCATTAGCAGAGCACACTATTCGAATTACTGGGAGGTTTCCTTTCTCCAGCTGTTCTTATAGGGTGCTGACATCTTCACTGTTTGGAAAGGGTAATGTGCATCATGTAGTGTGATCTCCTGATTGCAAAAAAGCACATATCTTTCATACAGAAATGCACACACACAAACTCCCCTCATCCAAACACACACACTTGTCATTTGCAGGTTTTAAACTCCTACTTAACTATGTTATGACACTTGAAAAAGACGCATTAACAATGTGCACTATTCAGATTACTGGGAGGTTTCCCTTCTCCAGCTGTACTTATAGGGCGCTGACATCATCAGTGTTTGGAAAGGGTAATGTGCATAATGTAGTGTGTTCTTCTAATTGCTAAAAAAGCACATTTTCATCAGACGCAATTGCACACACACAAACTCCCTTCATCCAAACACACACACTTGCAGGATTCAAACCCCTCCCTAACTATGTTATGACACTTGAGAAAGATGCATTATCAGAGCGCGCTATTCGAATTACTGGAAGGTTTCATTTCTCTGGCTGTTCTTATAGGGGGCTGACATCATCAGTGTTTAATGTGCATCATGTAGTGTGTTCTTCTAATTGCCAAAAAGCACATTTTCTTCAGATGCAATTGCACACACACAAACTCCCCTCATCCAAACACACACACTTGCCAGATTCAAACCTCTACCTAACTATGTTACGACACAAGTATAAGATGCAGTAGCGGAGCACGCTATTCACATTACTGAGAGATTTGCCCTCTTCTGCTGTACTTATAGGGTGCTGACATCATCTGTATTTAGAGGGGGAATATGCAGAAACTGGTGTGTTGTAGTAGTTCCCAACAAGGACAGTTATCTCACACGGATAATTGCACACACCAAGCAAGTATCTGTTGCTCTGACAGTGTTTGTGGTACATTATTGCCATAGTTTTCCCTATCTCTATGAACAACTTGTGTACTGTGGCAGCTGTATGCATGTGAGTGGGATCCAGTACTGTACTTATGTCTCAGTTGTGATTTCACTGTGTGCAGTGGACAGATATCTGTATTGTGGGATTTCCTGTATTAACACAAACACATGCCAGATATGTGTGTTAAACAGCTGAACTGTGAGATGGCCTATGTTTGTGAGCATGCCCAGTTCACAGTTCATATGGCTTCCAGACTGACACGTCTCATTTATCTAAGTGTGTGAGCATGCCCAGTGTGTACTTTCCAGACATCTTAACCTCATGATGCACACACTGGAAGCTCTCCTCTGTATGAATAACATTGATATCTGTGCAGTGACAGACACCTGGTTCAAGACTCCAGAGAGCACCCCAGCACTACCAGGCTATACCTCATATCATGCTTTTCAGCCCAAAAACCCAGACCAAACCACTAAAGGAGGGTGGGTTTCCATATTTATCAGGGATATCCACACCTCCAGGTTAGTGGCATTGCGCAAAGTATCGGAGACCATCCATGTGCAAATAACAGTGGGCACGACTGCTTTTCAGTTTACAGCATCCTACCCTCTCAAAGTCAGGAATCCCACTCGGCTTTCCTGAAAACACTGGAGAACATGAAGATGTCTCCTAATACCATTGTATTGTGTGAATTCAACTACCAAAACATTGACTGGGAGCAGTACTCAAGCCCCAGCACCTTAGCCCACAGGTTCATGGAAATTATGAACTGAATTGCTATTGAACAAATAGTCACCACTCCCACAAGAGGGGACAACATACTAGACCTGATCATTACCAACATGGGGAATCAATGCTCCACACCAGAAGTATATCCCTCATTGGTAAGATCAGACCATAAGATATTTTCACTGGATGTGCACACCCCGACCCCACCCCCAGCCCAGAAAACCACTATGAAAAACTTCTCTAAAGCAAACCTCTCACTTCTCAAAACCAGAGTGGAATCATTCCAGGCCCCAGGGACAGTGGACACTACGGACCGAACTGCAGAATCCTATATAAATGCATTCTACGGACATCTCCAGGAATGCATGGATCATGCTATCCGAAACAAAACCAAGACCCAATCATCCACAGGCAGGTGTCCAGTCTGGTGGACCCCTCCCATAACTACACTGTACAACAGAAGGAGGAAGCTACTACATGATAGAGAAAATTCCATCATAGGGAAGCCATCTGTGATCAGTACTAGCAAAATACTGTGATCCCTCATGAAACACTCCAAGGCCAGCTTCAAGAGACAACTTGCACAGGACACCAAAGACAATCATATGTCTTTTTTCAGTTATGTTAGGAACCTGGGATGCAACTCACAGACCTGTTCTGAGTTGATTATAAATGACAAAAAATACACTGAACACACAGACATCGCCAATATCCTGGCAGACAGGTTCAGTGCAAACTTCTCCACCCCCTTCCCCCCTAATGAGCAGGTATCTATCCTGGCAGAGGGCTGCCTCCCAAACATCTCTGATGCGCACGTGAAGGCTGCCTTCTCCAAAGCAATACACACTACTTCCATGGGACCAGATGGCGTCCCGGGTTGCGTCCTACATGAACTACAACAGGAAATACTCCCTCAAATAAAACAGCTGTACAATCTCAGCCTCACTACAGAATACATGCCCACAGAATGGCATACAGCAACAGTGGTCCCACTCCACAAAGGTGGAGCCTCATAAACAAAGACAGTGGGGACCTACAGACACTAAATTCTACCCAGTTCGGATGTGTCAAGGGCAGATCCTGCCTTTTGAACCTGGTTGACTTCTTCAAAACAGTCACCAAAGCCATTGATGAAGGGAAGGTAGTCCACACAGCCCATCTGGACCTTGCAAAGGCATTTGACACAATAGCACACTCGGCCATCATAGATAAGCTATCCAGCTTACATATAAACTCCTATGTCACAAGATGGGTCTCAAACTGGCTCAAAGACAGAACACACAGAGTGAGTGTTGCTGGAGCCATGTGAGACTCACAACCGGTCCCAAGTGGCATCCCACAGGGTTCTGTCCTGGGACAACTCCTGTTCAGTATATACTTTTCCGAGGTACAGGCAAACGTGGGAGGATTATGGCTCACCAACTTCGCAGACGACTGCAAACTGTACGCCATAATTGACTCTCCAGCTGACACAAACATCCTTCAAAACAGTCTCACAGAGACAGATAACTGGTGCCAGCGCCATGGTTTAAAGCTAAATGCAAAAAGGTGTATAGTCATACCCTTTGGCAAAAACAATGTGCACACTAATTATCGCATAGGCGGAAACCCATTGGGTACAGATAAAGTTATTAGGGACCTGGGGACACAAGTTGTTAGCAATCTCTCCTTTGACCACCACATTGCCAAGGTGGTTAGAAAGACCTTCTACATAGCCCACCTCATCACAAAGGGTTTCACCTCTAGATCAGGAGAGGTAATCGTGCCCCTTTATTCATCCATCAGACCCATCATAGACTACATTGCCCCTTTTGGGATGTACCTTACCCGACACCTGCAGAAATTATAAGGACCCCAAATGTATCTCACCAAGAGGATCATGGGTCTCACACAAATGCCATATGCTGCTCGGTTACAAGGACTCCAGCTCTACTCAGTTGCATACCGCCTACTTAGAGGCGATCTATGCCTGACATACAAAGCTATGTCAAATCCAGAATTAATGGACATGCTCCACCTCAGTAGATCTAAATCCCTTAGAGCCACATGCTCAAGGGAGTTGACCTCAGCACAGAAATGAATGTAACTTGCTGGTGAGACAGGTTCATAACCCAGAGGCTCCCTTCGCTCTGGAATAGAATTCCAGTTCATGTGAGGCAGAGCACCTCACTGAATCCCTTCACGAAGAATCTCGACAGGGTGCTTGACAACCAACCATTCACCACCTCAAAACATAACACATGCAACACATACTTCAAGAAATCAGTCTGTCAAGCAATCACAGCCCTTAAGGCCAAACACCATGCCTGATACACTAGTAATAGGTGACTATAGTCAGACACACTGATGTCTCGCTTACCAGGCTGAACAAGGAGAGGGTGACTGTGAGCTCCCTGTCGGGAGCTGGATCCTCCACATAACACACGCACTCAGGTCACTCCAAAGCAAGTACAAATATGACTCCGTCATTGTCCATGCTTGTGTGAATTACCTGAGATGTACCTCCCTGGACTACATGACAAGAGACATAGAGGAGCTCCGTGATTATGTAAGCCAGGCTGGTATGACCCTGACCCTGAGCAGCATCTTGCCCTCACCAAGAATGATGCCACAATACAATGACAAGATGATCAGCTTTAATAATTGGCTCAAGTACTGGTGTCATTCTAAGGGGATCCAGTGTCTGTCTGCTTGGCATGACATGTTGGACAAGCCACGCTGCTTCACAAGGGATGGCTTACACCTGTCACCACTGGGCTTCCGGATATTGGCTAAGGCTCTTGACACCCCCACAGTGCCTTTTTTATGCAAGGCTCAGAGGACAAAGCCACCTCCTTATAAAAAAAAATGGAAAAGAACTAAGGGTAATGCTACTCAACGCCAGAAGTCTACATCTGAAGATGCAGGCTCACAAAGCACTCCTCAGTATGGAGAACATTGACATCTGTGCAGTGATGGCAACATGGTTCAGGGCTCAGGAGAGCACCCCAGCGCTACCGAGCTATACCTCATATCATGATTTTCGAGCACTAAACCCTGGCCGAAGCACAAAGGGAAAGGGACTGTCCATATTCATGACAGACACCCACACCTACAGGTTATTAGCAACACATGAAGCATAGGAGACCATACAGGTGCAACTAACCATAGGCAAAACTGCTATACAACTGGTAGCATGTTACAGACCACCCTCCCAATCTGAGGAACCCCATTCAACCTTCCTGATGACACTGGAGGATATCAATGTATCACCAAATACCATCATACTGGGAGATTTCAACTACCCTAACATAGGGTACCATAACATTATTCTAGCCCTAACACCCTGGCCCAGAGGTTTCTGGAATTCATAAATTCAAATGCACTGGTACAGCTAGTCACATCTCCCACTAGGGGAGATGATATACTAGACATGATCATCACAGACATGGGGACAAAATGCTCCACACCAGAAGTATACCCCTCACTAGTGAGATCTGCCCACACACTAATCACCCTGGATATACATATCCCACCTACACCCCCAGCACAAAAGAGTATAGTGAAAAACATCTCAAAAGCCGACTTCACTCTTCTTAAGATTGAGATGGTATCCTTTAAGACCACTGGGCCAGTGGAAACCACATCCCACAATTCTGAATCCTTTACAAATGCATTATATGGACATCTCCAAGAATGCATGGATCATGCAATCCGAAATATATCCAGGACCCTCTCCACCAAGGGCAAGTGTCCTGTCTGGTGGACCTCAGCCATAAACAAATTGTATAACTAAAGAAGAAAGCTACTGCACGACAGAGCTAAATCCCATAAAGGGAAGGCATCTCTGATCAACACTAGCAGAAAGCTACATTCCCTCATAAAAACATCCTAGGCCAACTTTGAGAGAAAACTCACTAAGAACATTGATGATAACCACAAGGCCTTCTTCAGCTATGTTAGAAACCTGGCCATAAACCCTCAGATATGCTCACAGTTAGTTCACAATGACAAACAATACACTGCACCCACAGATATTGCCAACATTCTGGCTGACAGGTTCAGTACAAATTCCTCCCCTCCCTCACCCACACAAGATGAAATACTTATCACAGCTGAATGTAATCTCCCTGTCATCTCAGATGTCCAGGTGAGAGCAGCCCTCAGCAAAGCTAATAACACAGCACATCAATGGGACCTGACGGTATCTCGGGTCGCATACTAATTGAACTGCAAGAGGAGCTTAACCCACACATAAAAATGCTATTTAACCTTAGACTTACTACAGCATATGTACCTGAACACTGGCGTACAGCAACTGTGGTCCCACTCCACAAAGGAGGTACCTCTATAGACCCTGGGAACTACCGCCCCATAAGCTTAACCAGCCTGGTCTGCAAAGCTATGGAAAGAATCAGTATGGAACTCATACACAGAGACATTGGGGACCTACAGACACTTGATCCCACCCAGTTCGGCTTTGTAAAGGGCAGATCCTGCCTTTTGAACTTGGTTGATTTTTTCACAACTGTCACTAGAGCCATTGATGAGGGCAAAGCAGTCCATACAGCCTACCTGGACTTAGCTAAGGCCTTTGACACAATAACCCACTCAGGCATTATAGATAAGCTCAGCAGCTTAAATGTAAGCCCATATGTCACTAGATGGGTTGCAAACTGGCTAAAGGACAAAATCCATAAACTCAGAATCGTTGGAGCCATGTCAGACTCAAAGCCAGTCACAAGTGGTGTCCCACAGGACTCTGTCCTGGGAACCCTCTTGTTCGGCATTTATTGCTCAGATGTTAAAGCAAACATGGGAGAGTTGTGGCTGACGAAGTCCGCAGATGACTGCAAACTATGCACCATAGTCGATATACCAGCTGACACATACATCCTACAGAATGGCCTCACAGAAACAGACAACTGGTGCCGGAGTCATGGCCTTAAACTAAATGCCTCAAAATGTATAGTCATCACCTTTGGGAAAAACAAGGTACCCACACATTATCACATAGACAGTAACCCGCTGATTATGGACAAAGTAATCAGAGACCTGGGGACTCATGTCGACAGCAACCTCTCATTTCACACCCACATTGCCAAGGTGGTTAGAAAGACAGTCTACCTTGCCCACCTTATCATGGAAGGATTCACATCCAGATCAAAGGAGGTAATTGTACCCCTATACTCCTCCCTTATCAGACCCATTATTGAGTACAATGCCCCATTTGGTAGGTACCTCACCCGGCACCTGCAGCAGATGGAAAGACCTCAACAGTACCTGACCAAGAGGATCAGAGGTCTCCAACATATGTCTTATTCTGCCAGACTAAAGTAACTTCAGCTCTATTCAGTGGCATACCGCCTGCTCAGAGGTGATCTGCACCCGACGTACAAAGCCATGTCCAATCAGGATCTGATGGACATGCTCCACCTCAACAGATCCTAATCCATCAGAACCACAAGGGCTGGACATTTGAACATAGGCACAAGTATGAATAGCACATGCTGGAGGGATAGATTCATAACCCAGAGGCTTCACATGCTCTGGAACAGAATCCCAGTTCATGTTAGGCAGAGCCCCTCACTGACACTCTTCAAGAGAAACCTTGAGGCGTGGATGGGAGATCGTATGTTTAATCCGGGAGGTCACCTCTGTGTCACTACTAGACAGGGGCACAGTAAACTAATTCATTTATGTAAGGGGATTTTCACTGTGTCACTACTAGACAGAGGCACAGTATTCTAAATCTACTCTGTACCACTACACAGGGAGGCAAAAGCCATATCACTATGGCTAGGCTTACATATGCCCCAGGGCAGAGAGCCTAGTACTTAACTATGAAACTATTAACTATGGATGGGGGATCATAGGTTTGTCCCAGGGATTACTCCCATGTCACTATTAGACAGAGGCACAGTAAACTAGACCTAGAACCTATATGTTGGGATATGTGGTCCACCACATTTGTGTTTGTGTATGGACCTCATCTACATTTCACATGTACAGTTCAGTGTTGGACGTTAGGCCAACTACTTTGTGTGTGAACCTAACAGGCATTATGCTGTGCCTGCAGGTTTGCCATGAGATAGTTTGCATACAATTGTCAACATCCTGTTTGACTGGCCAAACTTTGTTGCCACATAGTGTAGTAGTTTGGTACTTTCACAGAGACCTGGTAGTATTAGGGTGATGTTATGAGCCTTGACCCAGGTTTCTGTTACAGGTCAGATATTACCATTCTACATGCTGGGGTGTGATTGGTGTGCATGCATCTTTGTTGGTCGGCATTAATGTTTCTGTTTCCAGCCTTGCCTATTCAAGGCACTGTGGGGTGACAACAGCCTTTGCCAGTATCCACACAGCCAGGTGTGCTGGGTGAGTGCCATCCCTGGCAGGTGGTGCATTCTGTCTTGGCCAGCATGTCATCCCAGGCTATCAGACATTTGTTTTCCTGTGACTTGCAGAAATACATCTGCCAATTATTGTACTTGGTCTTGTTGTCTTCATGGTGTGGCATCGTGCTTGGTGCGGGTGGGATGTTGACAGGGTCGTCATGTTTGCATATACTAGATGGTGTTACATGGCTTAACACATGGCAATCTGGCCTCAGGTGGTGCTGCAGGGCTGACTATGTCGGATGCACATTCTACACTCCCTGTACATGTTTGACTGCAGGTTGTGTCATGTTAGGCATCCCTTTTACTATATGAGTGAGTCAGAAAGGGGTATCATTCCCAGGGTTCCTACTGTGCCAGTGTATGTGCTATGTGTTGCCTCTTTGCCAAGGCCAGGGCATACTGGGCATGCCTCCTTCTGCCTACTTGGGCAGGCTCAGTTTGTTCCTCCTCCGAGTCACGCTCTGCCTGTGGTGGCCTTGGCAATGGTGGGGGGCTGCTTGGGCCACCCCTATGCTGGTCCTGCTGCAGCTGTTTTTGCAGAATCATGTTATGTAGCATAGCACATACCATGACAATTTGGGTACATGTAGTTGGTGTGTACTGCAAGGCACCACCAGATGTGTCCAGACACCGGAAATGTGACTTGAGCAACCCAAACACATGCTCAATTACATTTCGTGTTTGTGCGTGTGCCTCATTATGGCGTTCTTGTTTGGGTGTGCATGCATTTCTGATGGGTGTCATCAGCCACGGCTCCAGTGTGTATCCAGCATCCCCCCACTAAATGACCATGTGGGATGTCCCCACTGGCAAATGTCTGGTACAGCTGCGTCAGATGCCAGATATGGAAATCATGGTAGCTTCCAGGGCAGCCAGCACACACATTGGTTATTATGCCCTGGGCATCACACATGACCTGGCAGTTGATGGAGGGGAAGCCCTTGCAGTTAATGTAGACCCTACCCCGCTCACCAGCTGGTGCCTTGATGCATATATGCGTGCAGTCTATTGCACCCACTACCTCAGGGTATTCCGCTATTTGCTGGAAGAGACACATATTGCTGGCCAATGCCTCACAGGAATTGGGGAAATATACATGGTCTTTGACATGTGCTGACATGGCATCCAGGAACTGGTGCAGTACCCTGGATGCTGATGCCTGTGAGATCCCCATCATATCACCAGTTGGTCTCTGTAAGGTACCTGTTGCTAGTATTCTTAGGCCAACACATACCTTGGTTTCCACTGGGATGGGTTCCCCTCTGTTGGTTCTGTGTGTGAGGCGTGGCCTGCACAGCTTGACAATTTGCTGCAGGAGGTCTCTGTCCACTCTATAGCGCTCCACTATCTCCAGCTCATGTAACCCCTGGTAGGTGACCCTGGGCCTGTAAACTCTTCTCCGTCTCCTCACTGTGGGTTTTCCGGTAGCATTTGCATTGTCACCACCCTCAGCAAGTCGCCTATGTCTCCTTATGACAGCTATGGCAGCCCCTAGCATTTTTGGTCTGAGTGAAGCTTTTTCAGTTTTCACTGAACTGAACATACTGCACTGCTGTTTGCAGAGTTTTAAGTGCTGGGCTGGGCTAGGATTCTGCCTGTGTAATTGCCTGCTGCTAATTGTTTTCACCTGCTAGCTCCTGCAGTATTCCCTGCTAGCTTCCTACTATTTCTGTTGCTTCCTTTTTCCTTTCTGTTTCCTCAGGGGAGAGCAACGCGCATACCAGTGAAAACACGCTCACAGTAGCTTACACGCGCACACACATGCTTACACGGAGTAAAATCTGCTTATTCAGGTTAAAACGCGCGCACACCTGCGCAAACAGTCTTACAAGTCTGCCAACAGGCTCCCACAGGTGCACTCTGCCTTACACGAGCGCACTACCACTTACACGCATGCACACTGCCCTCCTCGTGCCTCCTGGTGCACACACGCGCGCATGCACGCCCAGCAAGAAACTTTTGTGTAGGCAACAGTGTACACCTTCCATTTCTTGACTTTCCCATGCTTATCTTGTGGCACACCTCTTTCCATGATGTGTGTCTGACACCTGTCACATTACACTGTCCTCCAATACACTGAACTTCTTTCTGACAATTCCCCCTGTGATGTCACCTATGTCTTACTCTGTTCTTCCCCCTTATCTAACTCTTGCACTGCTCGGAATGTGCTCATTTGCTATGTGACAGTGGAATTCAGTATCCTAACACTCATTTACATAGGATTGCCTACTAATGCTTAGTTACATGTCTTACACTTGGCTTCCCCCCTTAGCAACCACGACACAATGGCCATTTTGTTTTAGGTCTCCAGGTCCCTGCATTGTAAATCCATGTATTGCATAAAACCCACATTTTTGGGTTTATAATCTTCATTTTTAGGTTTTGTATAGCACACCCCGTTTGCGCGGGATTGCGCTGGGTTTAAACATCGGCGATCGGCGAAAAAAAAAATCATATTTTCTTTTTTTTGCATCAGGGTACCTTGCCAATGGCCACATATTTGGCCATTGTCATGCTGCCTGACTCATAGGCACCCTTTATTTGGAGCTGACATGGCTCCATTGTGTTTTTTGCAGAAACGTACTCAGTTGTCAACTGAGTACATTTCTGCAGCTAACACGTCTCTTACACGGGCTGGTTTCTGCTTCGTGGATTGCTAATCTACCTCATTTGCATGCCTTTTGGCTGCAAGTGAGGTATTTAGCATATCCACACCCAGTGCGTGTAAGAGACGTTTTAGCTGGTCTCTTACACGGAGTTTAGGGCTGTTCCTGGATCGCGAGGCTTGCATGGAGTCTTACACGTCTCTTAGACTCCGTGCAAGCCTTCGTGAATCCTTCCCATTATTTAAGTTACTCTTACCAATACTATAAAAATGTTCATAGATTCTATTTTTTAACTTTCTCTCCATTTTCCCTATATAGAACCCTGGGCAAAATTGATATAAAGCAAGGTATATTACATCTTTGGATTCACAGTTATATTTACCTATAACTTTATACAAAGTGTCTTTGATGTTAAAAGAATTGCCTACTAAAATATGTTTCCAGTAATGGCAATGGCCACATCTGAACATTCCATTAATTTTATTGTTCAACTTTAAAGGCATTTCAAAAAGGCATTTTAAATTAGGCCCTCTTCTATATGATATTAATGGCTTATTACCTAATTTGTTGATAATAGGGTAATCCTGTGTTATGAAAATCCAGTTATTTTTTTACAATACTACAAATCATGTTAGTTTCATTAGAATATTCTGTACAAAAACTAGTGACAAATGGAGTCTGAGCTGCTTTCACATCATGTACTTGCATGTTCAATTTTTAAAGAAGTTCTATCATCACATTCAATATTATGACCTTTAAATAAAATAGTTTTAAAATGACCTATATTTGTTTTGCATCTAACTTCAATTTGAAACTTTTCTATATAATGTTGTGGGTATGCTCTATTGAGAAACATCTGTTGTAAATTATCACATTCAACTTCAAAATCATTATCAGAAGAAATCATTCTAGAAGCCCTCACTAATTGGCCTTTAATAACAGCCTTCTTTTGATGCAAGGGGTGGTTGCTTAAAAATGTAAAAAAGAATTGGAATAGGTAGGCTTTCCGTAAATCTTTGCTGAATACCTATTAAAATTCCTATCTTTGATAAGCAAAATATCCAAGAAATTAATATATTCCATATTAAATTCAAAGGTGAAATCTAAAAATGTTGTAAATGACTTAATTGTTTCCACAAAATGTTGAGCTTCCTCAAATTCACCCTTGAAAATAAAAAAACATACCATCCTGGTATCTCATATACCAGGTAACTTTCTCCATAAACAATGGATTTTTGAACAAAAAACATCTTTCCCAGTATGCCATTACTGCATTGGCAAAACTACCTCCGCAAGGTGACCCCATAGCTTTACCTGATTTCTGAAGGTAGATGTCATTGTTAAAAAGAAAATAGCTATTATTTAACACTAGTTCTAAAAGAGTTACTGACTAGCACATTGATAGTTATATCATCCAGACCTTTTATTCTTGTGAACTCCCTTACCCATTCAAGCCCTATAGTTTGTGGTATAACTGTATACAGGTCCTTGCTATCTATGGTAAGGAAGTTAACATACTCACAAAATTCTAGAGTGTTAATACCTGCCAAGAAACTCCAAGAATCCTTGCAGATTTGGTATTCACTAGCCAGCAGTGGTTTCAACTTATCCACCCATTTCACACAAGCATATGTTATTGACTTCTGTCCATCAATAATAGGACAGAATGGTGGATTATTTAAGTTTTAATGTAATTTGGGCATACCAAACATAACCGGAGTTATTGGTGCTGGCATAGTTAAAAAGTGGTAAATATCAAATGAAACAGAATTTTCAATGAACAAATCACTTAAAACACTCTTGACATGCTGATAAGCCTTATTAAATTGGTTAACAAAAACTTTCTCATAGTTAGTAGTATTCAAAATAGAGTTCATCCTATTAATATAATCAATTTCATCCATAAATATTACCCTGCCGCTTTTAACTGATTTCATTACACGAACACGGTTATATCTCATTTTATTTAAAAATTATTTTTCATATTCAGAAATATTACTAACACATTTCACTTTGTGTTGTTCGGTTGTCATGAACCTGATCTGTGTTTCACATAGTGTTTCATATCAAACTAAAGTAGGATGCAGTGGGGGATTAAAAGAACTAGGAATTCTACAGGGATCAATAACATTTTAATTATTGCCTAGCAAGAGTATTAAATTAAGCTTCCTAATAAACAGTTTTAGATCACACAACATTTTGGCAAGGTTAAAATGGGCAGAAGGAACAAAATTAAGTCATTTCACAAAAAATTCAGTCATTTCCTGTGGAATGTACATGGTAGAAAAATTATAAATTTTAAAGTCACCTTGTTGGCTTGAAAGAATTTCACAACCTTCTAAGGCTGTATCCACAACTGTCTCCTGTGTTTGTTGTATTTCTTCCTCTGTTGGCGTGATTTTGTTGTTTGGTTCACTATGTTGTTCCTGTTGTTGGACCTATTTTGAAAAACCTGCCGATTAACATTTTCGTAATTGTTATTACCATTATTATGAAAGCTTGCTTGTTGGCATACTTCTTGGTTGTTTCTTATCCTTTCACTCCTTCTAACGTCTACTCTTGCAGGATGCGCTGTGATATCAGAGTCAGTTCCTTCCTTTTCTAGAGTCTCAGCAGATAGGTTCATAGGTTCATAGGTTTATACTAGGCTATCTGCCCTAAGGTATTTATAAGCCTAGCCCAAAGTTATGTGGCTTACGCCACCCCTTATGTTTGAAATACTGTGCCCATTAGTTTGTTGTGCCTCTGTCCAGCAGTGACACAGAGATGATTCCCGGGGTAAACCTACGATCTCCCATCCACCGGTCAAGATTTCTCTTGAACAGAGCCAGCGAGGTGCTCTGCCTCACATGGACCGGGATTTTATTCCACAGCATGGGGAGTCTCTGGGTGATAAATCTATCCCTCCAGCACGTCCTATTTATATCCATGCTAAGGTTTAAGTCGCTTGCTCTAGTGGTTCTGGTGGATTTGGATTTTTTGAGGTGGAGCATGTCCATTAATTCTGGGTTGGTCATGGCCTTGTATGTCAGGCACAGGTCACCTCTGAGCAGACGGTATGCAACTGAATAGAGTTGGAGTTTCTTCAGTCTGTCAGCATATGACAGGTTTTGGAGTCCCTTTATCCTTTTGGTGAGGAACTTTTGGGGTCTCTCCAATTGCTGCAGGTGTCGGGTGAGATACATCCCGAATGGGGCATTGTACTCGATCATTGGTCTGATAAGTGAAGAGTACAGGGGAACAATGACCTCACTTGATCTGGATGTGAATCTCTTCATGATCAGGTGGGCAATGTAGAAGGTCTTTCGAACCACTTTAGCAACGTGAGTGTCAAACGAGAGGCCACTGTCAACCTGGGTCCCCAGGTCCCTGATAACCTCTTCTGTGCTTAGTGGGTTGCCACCTATATGGTAGCTTGGGGTTACCTTGTTTTTCCCGAAGGGTATGACTATACACTCTTTCGCGTTTAACTTCAGGCCATGGCTCTGGCACCAGCTATCAGTTTCCGTGAGACCCCTCTGAAGGATGTCTGTGTCCGATGTACTATCCGCTATGGCACCCAGTTTGCAGTCGTCCGCAAACGTTGTCAGCCATAGTCCTCCTATGTTTGCCTGTACTTCTGAGAAGTAGATGCCGAACAATAGGGGGCCAAGGACTGAGCCCTGTGGGACACCACTTGTGACCGGCTTGGAGTCTGACATGGCTCCAGCAACTCTAACCCTGTGGGTTCTGTCCTTTAGCCAGTTTGCAACCCATCTTGTGACATATGGGTTTACATTTAAGCTGGTAAGTTTCTCTATAATACCGAGTGGGGTATTGTGTCAAGCTTTTGCAAGGTCAAGGTAGGCTGTATGGACTGCCTTTCCCTCATCAATGGCCTTGGTGACTGTTTCAAAGAAGTCGACCAAGTTCAAAAGGCAAGATCTGCCCTTGACAAAGCCAAACTGGGTTGGGTCCAAGGTCTGCAAGTCCCCTATGTCCTTGTTTATGAGTTCCATTATGATCCTCTCCATAGCTTTGCAGACCAGGCTTGTTAAGCTTATGAGGCGGTAATTACCAGGGTCCATAGAGGCACTGCCTTTGTGGAGTGGGACCACAGTTGCCGTACGCCACTCCTTGGGCACATATCCTGTGGTAAGGCTAAGATTAAACAGCTGCCTTATGTGCGGGTTTAGTTCTTCATTGAGTTCATGTAGCACAAAGCCGGGGACACCATCCGGTCCCATTGATGCTGTGTTTTTAGCTTTAGAGAGAGCAGCTTTCACCTGCGCATTTGAGATTGCTGGGAGGCTACACTCCATTGGGATAGTTATCTCTCCTTTTGAGGGGGAAAAGGGGGTGAAGTTTGCGCTGAACCTGTCTGCCAGTATGTTGGCAATGTCTGTGGGTTCAGTGATTTTTGTATCATTTTGAACTAATTCTGAGCATATCTGGGAGTTTCCACCCAGGTTTCTGACATAGCTGAAGAAGGCCTTATGATTGTCTTTTGAATCTATGGCAATTTTTCTCTCAAAGTTGGCCTTGGATGATTTTATGAGGGGTCGTAGTTTCTTGCTAGTACTGATCAAAGATGCCTTCCCTCTTTGGGATTTTGCTCTATCATGTAATAGCTTTCTCCTCTTATTGTAAAGTTTGTTTATGGCTGGGGTCCACCAGACTGGGCGTTTGCCCTTGGTGGAAAGAGTCTTGGTTTTATTTGGGATTGCCTGATCCATGCAGTCCTGAAGGTGTTCATAGAAGGCATTTGTAAGGGCTACCGCAGCTTGGGTTGTGGTTTCCATTGGCTCGGGGGCCTTGAAGGATACCACACCTGTCTTGAGTAGTGTGAAGTTAGCTTTAGAAAAGTTCTTCCCTGTGGTCTTTTTTGTTTGGGGTGGGGGCGGGATGTGGATTTCTAGTGAGATTAGTTTATGATCTGATCTCACCAATGAGGGATATACTTCCGGTGTGGAGCATTTTGTCCCCATGTTTGTGATGATGAGATCTAGTATATTTTCTCCTCTTGTGGGGATGGTGACTAGTTGTTCCATGGCATTTGAATTTATGAACTCCAGGAGCCTTTGGGCTAGAAAGTTGGGGCATGAGTAATGTTCCCAGTCTATATTCGGGTAGTTGAAGTCCCCCAATATGATGGTGTTTGGTGATACATTTATACCCTCCAGTGTCTTCAGGATGGCTGTGTGGGTTTCCTGAGTTTGAGAGGGTGGCCTGTAGCATGCTACAAATTGTAGAGCAGTTTTGCCTATGGTTAATTGCACCTGGATGGTTTCCGATGCTTCGTGCGTAGTCACCAACCTGGAGGTGTGGGTATCCTTGATGAATATGGATACACCCCCTCCTTTTGTGGTGTGGTCCGGGTTTTGGGGCCAGAACGCATGATATGAGGTAAAACCTGATAGTGCCGGGGTGCTCTCAGGAGCCTTGAACCAGGTTTCAGTCACAGCACAGACATCAATGTTCTCCATACTGAGAAGGGCCTCGAGTGCGTGCATTTTGAGATTTAGACTTCTGGCATTGAGCAGCATTACCCTTAGTTTCTTCCCGTTTTTGTTTTCTAGGGTGGTAGGTTTAGAATTTGAGCCTTGCCTAAAAAAAGCACTATGGGGGTGGCAAGAGCCTTAGCCAATAGCCAGATTCTACCATTCTAGGCGGGGTGGTGAAGGATTTAACTATAGGTGGATCAGGATAAGCACAACGTTGTTGGTAATCAATTTTATCCTGAATGATCTTACTTACATTTGCTCAGTATAATTATTAATGAGTAACTCAAGAAATGCACAACCTTGCTTGTTAAAAAAGGCTAAAAGCTCAAGGTGAAAGGCAGAGTCTTTAATTAACCCAACAGGAAATTGCCATTGTCTAAGCTCCTTAAGTATAATGTCAAGTTTTAAGCATTCACGAAAGTAAAGAATTTCTAACTGCAGTTTTTTATATTTAAGCAGCTTGTGATCAAATTCCTTTAAATTGTTAACCAAGTTGCTAACACCACCTGTTGTGTTTACATGTCTACTGTTGTTTTGAGAATTAAACGGATCAAAATTCAAGGAAGTAGACATCAAATTTGATAAAGATGTAATTTGGGCAGAAGCACTAATTCTGTTTGCTAGACTTGAATTACAATTATCTGCCAAAGTAACAGCATTATTGGCAATGATGTTACCTTGGTTATCGCTTTGATTCAAGGCATTGCTGTTCGTGTTGTTAGCCAAAATAGGAGCATAATTAGAATTCATGGTGCGGCCAATAGAATTTATAGTGCTTGTTGGTAAAGATGTAGTGGATGGAGTAGTCGGAATTCTCCTCCCTAAATCATCCACATGATTGGTGAGCTCCTGAATGAGTAATGTTAAGGCTCTAACAGCATTCGCTTCTGGTGTAGAAGTCCTCAATCTTGCTGTATCTGCTGTTTGTGAAAAAAGGGATCCAGGTGGTGATATAACGCCGGTGACTATCCTACTGAACAAACCAAACACACTTGAAAGAAAGTAACCAACTGCTGAATACAAGAAATGGATGCCACAGTTCGTAAAAACACCTCCAATTTATTGTAAGTGCTTTCGTACAGCCCAATTTGCTGCACATCCTCAGACAAAAAATTCCCTCCAAAAACCTTCTTAAATAGCATATTACATCAATTACATCACTCAATTAACTATTTAAAAATATTTAAAGAAACCAACTTCAGTACAGAAAGTGTCAGACAGCCCATGCAACCTCCTATTGAAGTCTATCTCAGTCCCAGTAGGAACAACATATATAGCAGGTGAAAGGGGAATATCAGTAGAAAGGCCAGTAACTACAGGGTCTGGTGGGCTAAAAGGCAAAGAAATCACTTTAAAAACTTGAGAAGGGGTTATAGGAACTGAAGTTGGAAAAGAAAGAGGCAGTGGACCAGGGGTGGAATCCACAGCCTGCTGCAAAGAGGAGTCACCAGCCACAACATCAGAAGCCAGGTCAGAGTTAGCAGCATGCAAAATAGAAAACTCCTCTGAAGTAAATGCAGGGAGCACAGCAGGACAACCAGAGCCTCCATGGGAACAGGAACACAAACAAAAGCATCCCTGACCCACTGAATAATAGCACATAAAGATGGAACTGGAACAGAAAGGCTTCAACAAAGCATGCCAAATAAGCTTACATGATAAAAGCTAACCTGAAACTCACTTTAAATGCACCAAAGACTTAGAAAGAATTTTTCCCTGCCCAGAAGATCCAAATTGACTGCCAGAAGCAGAAACTGATGTTTTTACTGCAGTAGCATAAGATTTAGCTTGAGAAACAACAATAGAGTCAGCCCAGTCAAGTAAAGTCAGATTATCAGCATCTTTCAAAACAATAAAACCTTCAACAGAACCTGAGAATCAGGCAAAGATGATACAGGTGAAAAAGACACTGAAACATTATCAGAAGTCAACATAGAAACAGGAATAGTGGAAGCTGCAGGAGCCAAAATTCCTCCTGCAGAAATGTCTGCAATCTTGTTTCACCAGGAAGTAAAAGCAATGACTTCCCAGGGCATGGAGTAAGCACCTCATTAGTTCTTTTGAACTTTTTATATATTTTTTTCAGTTTTTAATTTTCTGGTCTTTAAGCCACCCATATGAGTGGGTTTCTGCTTATTTGCACATCACACAGCACCACTCACTTCCATGCAACTGTATGCCATAGCCAGACAGATAATTTCAACATGTATCCCATTAGTGTAGTTCTCATTTTTAGCACATTTTTGGTCAAAGACGCATTACTAGTAAAGCTGTGAAAGCACCCTACTGTAATAACATTCTTCAAATGTAGCATTATGGACAGTTGGACTACCCTTGTTTCTCTTGTCATCCTTGACTTTGGCCTCCTGAGGCATTGTAGCAACTACCTCATGTACACTGACAACTCTCTGCTAATAACTCTAGTACAGAGTTAGATGTATCTACACAAAAAATATTGAACCCCTGCTCTCTCAAACTCAAAACAATAACACTGAACAGGTTGTCAAAGCACCCACCACTAGTCAAGCACATAGTACCACCACTCCTGCCCATAGTATGCATCAGAAACATAAATTAACATATGCTGAGGACCTCTCATAAAACTTGCCAAATCACCAGAGACCTTAAAAACACAACTTGGCTACAACTAACATAGTTTCAGCCTGGGATGACATGCTCGACAAGCCACGATGCTTCGCTAGGGACAGCTTGCACCTGTCACCCCTGGGCTACCGGATACGGCAAAGGCTCTTGCAACTCCCATAGTGCCTTTTTTAGGCAAGGCTCAAAAGACACACCCATCTCCATAGGTATCACAAGGGATAAGAAACTAAGAGTAATGCTACTCAACGCCAGAAGTCTAAACCTCAAGATGCATGCACTCGAAACTCTCCTTAGCATGGAGAACATTGATATCTGTGCAGTAACAGAAACCTGGTTCAAGGCTCTTGAGAGCACCGCAGCACTACCAGGTTATACTTCATACCATGCTTTTCGGCCCCAAAACTTGGACCGACCCACAAAAGGAGGGGGAGTATCAATATTCGTCAAAGATGCCCACACCTCCAGGTTGGTGGCACAGCACGAAGCATCAGAGACTATCCATGTGCAACTAACAGTGGATAAAACTGCCTTCCAGTTTAGAACCTGCTACAGACCACCCTCCCAAACCTAGGAACCCCACTCAGCCTTCCTGAGAACACTGGAAATTATGAAGGTCTCTCCAAACACCATTATATTGGGCGACTTTAACTACCTAAACATAGACTGGGAGCATTACCTTAGCTCCAACACCCTAGCCCAAAGGTTCCTAGAATTTATAAACTCAAATGCTATGGAACAACTTGTTACCACTACCACAAGAGGGGAAAACATACTGGACCTGATCATCAGCAACATGGGGACTCTATGCTCCAGACCAGAAGTGTATCCCTCACTGGTAAGATCAGACCATAAACTAATTTCACTGGATATTCACATCCCGACCCCACCCCCTGCCCAGAAAACCACAGTGAAAAACTTCTCTAAAGCAAATTTCACACTCCTCAAAACTGAGGTGGAATCCTTCAAAGCCCCCAGGCCTGTGGAAAATACAGCTCAGACCGCAGAATCCTTTATAAGCGCATTCTATGAACACCTTCAGGAATGCATGGATCATGCAATCCCAAATAAAACCAAGACCCAATCCTCCAAAGGCAGACGTCCTGTCTGGTGGACCCCAGCCATAAACAAACTATACATTAGAAGGAGGAAGCTACTAAATGATAGAGCAAAATCCCAAAAAAGGAAGGCATCTCTGATCAGTATTAGCAAAAAACTACGGGCACTCATAAAATCGTCTAAGGCCAGCTTCGAGAGAAAAATTGCACAGGACACTAAGAATAATCACAAGGCTTTCTTTAGTTATGTTAGGAACCTGGGTGGGAATTCCCAGATATGCTCAGATTTAGTCCAAAATGACAAAAAATACACCGAACCCACAGACATTGCCAACATCCTAGCTGACAGGTTCAGCGCAAACTCCCCCCCCCACCCAAAGGGCAAATATCTATCCCAGCAGAGTGCTGCCCCCTGACATCTCAGATGCTCAGGTAAGAGCCGCCTTCTCCAAAGCAAAAAACACAGCATCAATGGGACCAGACAGTGCGCCAGGCTGCGTTCTACATGAACTCCAAGAAGGGCTAAACACAAACATAAAACTACTGTTCAATCTCAGCCTTACTACAGGATATGTACCCAAAGAGTGGCGTACAGCAACAGTGGTTCCTCTCCACAAAGGTGGTGCCTCAATGGATCCTGGAAACTATTGCCCCATAAGCCTGACTAGCTTGGTCTGCAAAGCTATGGAAAGGATAATCATGGACCTCATAAATAAAGATATTGGGAACCTACAGACACTGGATCCTACCAAGTTCGGCTTTGTTAAGGGCAGATCCTGCCTCTTAAACCTGGTTGATTTCTTTGAAACAGTCACCAAGGCCATTGACGAGGGGAAGGTGGCCCACACAGCCTACCTGGACCTCGCAAAAGCCTTTGATACAATACCCCACTTGGGCATTATAGATAAGCACACCAGCTTAAATATAAACCCCTATGTCACTAGATGGGTTGCAAACTGGCTCAAGGACAGAACCCACATGGTTAGAATTGCTGGAGCCATGTCAGACTCCAAACCAGTTATAAGTGGCGTCCCACAAGGCTCAGTCCTGGGACCTCTCTTGTTCAGTGTATATTTCTCGGAGGTACAGGCCAACACGGAAGGACTGTGGCTGACCAAGTTCGCAGATGACTGCAAACTGGACACCATAATCGACTCTCCAGCCGACACAAGCATCCTCCAAAAGGGCCTCATAGAAACAGACAACTGGTGCCAGAGCCATGGCCTCAAGCTAAACGCCAAAAAGTGTATAATCATCCCCTTTGGCAAAAACAAAGTGTCCATAAATTACCACATAGGTGGTAATCCATTAAGTATAGAAGAAGTAATTAGGGACCTGGGACCCAAGTTGATAGCAATCTCTAATTTCACAACCACGTGGCCAAAGTGGTTAGAAAAACATTTTATATAGCCCACCTAATCATGAAGGGATTCACATCTAGATCAGGGGAGGTCATCATGCCTCTTTATTCATCCCTCATCAGTCCCATAATTGAGTACAATGCCCCTTTTGGGATGTACCTTACCAGACACCTGCAGCAACTGGAAAGACCCCAAAAGTACCTCACCAAGAGGATCAAAGGGCTCAAACCGATGCCATATGCTGCCTGGTTAAAGAAACTCCAGCTCTACTCAGTGGCATACCACCTGCTCAGAGGTGATCTGTGCCTGACATATAAAGCCATGTCCAACCCGGAATTAATGGACATGCTGCACCTCAGAAAATCCAAATCCCATCGAGCTACGTGCTCGAGAGACTTGAACCTCAGCACTGAAATAAATAGGACATGCTGGAGGGACAGATTCATAACCCAGAGGCTCCCTTCACTCTGGAATAAAATCCCACTCCAGGTTAGGCAGAGTCCCTCATTGACTTTCTTCAAGAGGAATCTTGATGAGTGGATGGGAGATCGTAGGTTTACCCCGGGTATCACTTCTGTGTCACTGTTAGACAGAGGCACAGTATACTAACCTCGAAAAAGGGCATAGCAAAATTAATTTAAAATGGGTGGTGAAAGCCAAACACATTCTGGCTAGGCTTATAAATGCCCTAGGGCAGATAGCCTAGTATGAACCTATGAACCTATGAACCTATGAACAGCACACAAGATGCATAGCAGCACCAGTGTCTCACCTAGCATGTCCATAAGGTATAATGCACCAAAACCAAATTTTATTGTCATTGGAGACTCCATAGTCAGACACAAATATCCTACCCACCAGGCTGAATAAAGAGAAAGTCGCCATTAGCTGCCTGACTGACACCAGGATTAGTTAAATCATGCATGCACTGAAGTGTCTCAGCAACAAGTACCATTATGACTCTGTCATAGTTCATGTTGGCTTGAACAACCTGAGTTTTACCTCACTAGATTATATGGCAAGATAAATGATTGAGCTCTCTGAATATGTGTCCCAGGCAGGTATGTCCATAGCCTGGAGCAAGCATACCACCCTCACCTAGAATGATGCTTCAGTACAAACAAAAAATTATCGATTTTAGTAACTGGCTTAATTTTTGGTGTCGTTCAAAGAGGATCCAGTTTCTGTCAGCCTGGGAGGAGATAGTTGAGAAACCTTGCTGCTTTGCCACAGATGGATTGCACCTGGCTCCACTGGGGTTTTGCCTGCTGGCAAAGGCTCTTGCCTCCCCCATAGTGCTTTTTTTTAGGCAAGGTCTCAAAAACAAACTTGCAGATGTGAAAATTGCCAATCATAACAAAATAAGGGTTATGTTGCTAATAAGATCCATAATTGAGTATAATGCCCCTTTTGGCATGTACCATACAAAGCACCTACAGCAATTGCAGAGACCTCAGGTTCCTATAACCTTATCAAAAGTTTAGGTTAGAGAATACCTAAATGTCGATCTGGTAATAGTGAAAGCAAAAAAAAAACGCGAATGGCCAATTTAACCCAGGGAAAGAATTCCATTGGCCATTATGTGGATTTTGCCCCTTTCCACACTGTAAAGCAATCTCAGAGTTGGTATATTTAGTTAGGGGGTGTGGGGGGCTCATTTTGGTTTAATTGTTTTTTTTTGTTTGCGGCCGAGGGAATTCATTCCTTACGTTAAATTGGCTGTTCGCTGTTTTAATTTTTCGATATTACCAGATCGACGTTTAGGTATTCGCTAACCTAAATGTTCGATCAGGTAATATAGACGCTATACCTCAGAGGTTTCTAACAAAGAAGATAAAGGAACTCCAGCATTTGCCTTACACAGACCAACTAAAGTCCCTGTCACTATACTCTGTATTGCATAGACTTCTTTGGGGTGACTTATGCCTGCTTACAGAGCATTCTCTGACCCAAACCTAATGAATTTGCTGCACATTCTTAAATCAAATGGAACTAGAGCTACCCATTCCAGAGACCAGAATATGGTCTGTGAGTTGAACAGGACATGCTAGATGGACAGATTTGTCTCCCAGCGACTGCTGCATCTTTGGAACAGGCTGCCAATCCATGTGAAGCACAGCACCTCTATGCCACTGTTCAAAAGGAACCTGGAAAAGTGGATGGGTCACCAAAAATTCTTACTGATGATAGCTCCCACAACCCTCTTGGATAAATGACCTCCAAGTCAATAGCCTAATAACCTCCTATGATCCTATGAACTGAATGTCTGACTATTTCATACAAAACAGTGTGGAATTCACAGAATAACTTTCTGTGCTGGGCTCTTGAAATTTAATTCATGTTGCCCCGCAGCAATACCAAAGTTTAAAATCCAAATCGTAAAGCACCAACTGTTAAATTACAAAATTAAATAAAGAAATTTTACATTTTTACTCAGTCATGAATGACACCTCAGGATGTGCAAAGTGCTGGTTTATTCCATAAAGATCACTGGAAGACTGCCTGCCAAGATTATCAGATCAATATCAGAGAATAAAGCAAATAAAAACTTCATTTATATACTTTTTTCCTATCAATTTCATGCATGCGGTACTTTGATGTAACATTGTTTTTAACAAATCAATGTATTTTAATATTCCATCATCCCTTTTGTTCCTAGCTTAGGGCTTCACATGAACACTTTATAAATAGCATTTTTAAATAAAGATCACCTGTGGCTGGGAGGGTGGTTTAATGCTTAAGCTGCTTGCCTAACAAATACAAGGTGCAGGGTTTGAGCCTCACAAGGGGTAATTGGCTAAGCTTAAAATGGCTCACAAAGGCAATTAACTTGGTATTAATCAATGAACCTATTCAATATCTCTTTATGTTGAGAAGGTGGCCTAATGGTTAAGGTGTTTGCCCTACAAACACAAGATGCAGGGTTTGAGTCTCACAAGGGATAATTGGCTAGGCTTAAAATGGCTCACAAGAGCAGTTAGCTTAGTACTAATCTATAAACCTAAGAATTTATCTTTCAATCTTGTAACATTTAGTACCAGTATACACTATCTCACCAACATTCTTGCAAAGACTCATTGCAGCCTGTGAAGACCAGAGTGTACTGTTAAGTAATCTGGTTTCCACAGATACCCACGCAATTCATTAACTTTATGAAACTAGGCTCTTCAGCCAAAACATAACATAACATCACTTAACTCCTTCAGCACTTACTTTGGTTCAATTATCTGCCTGTACACTACAGTTTGCAAATAGATTCAGGGTCTGAATGGAGAGAGGAAAAGTCAGTAAGCAAAGGAGAGTAGTAGTGCTGAAATTGAATTCATCCTCAAGTCTTGGTGAGTACGTTCATGAAGTGGACCCTGTTTATCACAAAATCTCAGCAAGACGACACTGATATATAAGCTGTATTTATATAGCATATATCATGGACAGAATTAGGTCAAAAATAAAAAAGATAGCTGGGTGCACAAGACCCAGGATAAAAAGGTGCCCAATCCTGGAAGGTACACTGGTGCCAGGACTGGAAAAAATGACAGTGTAGAATCCTTAAAATATAGAAACATTCCTACAGTGGTGCCAGGCCAGGAGGAGGATGACCCTCCATTG